>NW_022170510.1:8773070-8923276 GCF_008802855.1 Photinus pyralis
CACTATTCCGGTTTAACGGCATGCGTTTTTGCTATATTTTGGCAGTCTAAGTAGTGTCATGTCTCAATTATTGTTAAAGATGGTTTATGCGCTTAAGGCGGAGGGGCTATTGCGAAAGCAGATATATCGTCAATATTAGATTGATCCTTTTAATTCAGGACGAGAATCTAATTAGATTCGCGAAGTTTTATGAAAAAATTCGAATGAACAAGAAAAATTTTTTTGTATATTACCGAATGTCCAAAAATTCAATTTCTACCCATGATTTCTCCCTTCAGTTTTTATCTACATACTCTTTAGATTGTTTTTCCCACAGTGCAGTTTTTGCATGCACGCATTCGATGAATAAACCGACATCAAACATTGTAAACCTAACAAAACACCCGGTTGCAACGCTCAGTGGGACAACTGATGACAACCAACGTGTAACAACACATGGTTTCATGTCATTGTGGTTGTCATGTTATTCTACGCAGCGGCAGCAGGATGCGGTTGCATCCGGTTGGTGCGGCGAAAACGCATATATGTGACTGGTATCATTTAATAACGTGTGATATTACCATCCCGTCAAACGGGAGCGTTTTAGCGGGAGCGGTAAAAACGCATAGTGTGACACCACACTATGTCAGGGCAAAATGTGACTTTTTAAAGATGGGAGTAAAAACTATTTAGTTTATTAACGGAGTGCAATGCAGTTAGTAATTTATACCTACTCACATTTGAAAGTGTATTCATGTCACTTTTTTAATGGAAACATATTGTCAATTGAAATACATAAGATAAAATTATCGACCAACCAATAACTCCAAAATCGTCGTAGATTCCAATATTCTTTTTCTGCTTTCTTATCAACGTGTAACGTCAAAATACAAATCACTATAGACGTTTCAACAAAAGGAACGCCATTTGTATTTCACTTCTTTGTTCACACATCAAATAACCAATCTAGTATTGTATTTTCAATTATTTTTGATACGAAATGACTACTCGCTTCTCGTTTTCCTTTTTTTTTTCGAGGTTCGTGTTTCTAAGTTTTATTTTCTTTCACGTCTTTATCTCTTAATTCCGCCTATCATCTTTAGACACAGTAATTGGCTTTAGCGTAGCATTTTTAAAGTGAACATGTGCACCGACGGATCTGCCGATTGAAATAATAATAATGCAAAAGGAGTTGACTTCTGATCTCGAATTTCTACGTAAACTCGCAATTTCGTTAATAAAATAAAATTAAATATTCTTTTACGGACGGCTAGCGCCAATACATCAAACACTTAGGGGTATGCTTATATTGTAAATCACTTCTGCAGTCTGAAACCACAAAATTCCTTGAGTGCTATCGCTTGTTCATAAAAGAAACAATCAAAGGACATACAACTACATATATTTTTTTTTTCAGTGATACTTCGACTGCTTTTGGCCTTTCGTCTGATGTACCTCCTTCTAGCTTAAATCTTATTGAATATATCAATACTCTTTAAAAATGAAACCAGTCGTTGAATAGGTACTGTTCTGATCGTCATGAAGGACTTCTTTCAAATTTTTGGGCAATCCGTGCGTTTTCCGTTCATTCTCATATTCAGGACAACCCAAAAGAATGTGTTGCACTGTATATCAAAAAATCATTTCAAAATTTTAAATTGTACATGATTTTCTACAAGTAGGTATATTTTATTAGGACCTTCTAATGTAATATAAATAGAAATGGCTACTTCTTTATGAATTATTCATTTATTCATGTTTATTTATGAAACCAAATCGGCAATTAATTTAGCAGATTTATTTATTGAAATTCTGAAATAACTCTTTGGAACAAAATTGTATATCCAATCCAAATTCAATATGTTGGAGGTTGGAGATTGATTGTAACTTCATATATTAATTCTACACCTCATAATTGCCAAGATATCCCAAAATTTCCCGTACAAATCAAAAATATAAAAATCAATTTACTTTATACTGGATTTAAAGAGAAAAAATTGCAGGATTTTTAACCATTATACGTCTGAAATAGTAGGTATTAGGGAAGATTTCGCCTTTAATCTAAAAAATTGCAGGACTTTCTTTCTTTCACTTGACATCATTCTACTTAATTTAAAGTTTTCTTCCTATACTTAATTTCGGTTTGAAATGAGGTAAAATTCTACTAAATGTCGGATGTAAAATTGACTTCTGGTAATATAAGGGTTTTTGCCACATAATTTGCACTTAATAAAACTTAATTTACTTTTACGAGCGTATTGGCAATTCATGGATTTATGTGCTCCCCAATTTTGTGCGGTTTTTGGTTACCATTCGAACATATAATTGGCAATAGCTCGTCTTACATCATTTTTAAGGGGGATTTATGCACAGAAAGGATACGAACAAAACTTCTAAACTCACAGAGTTTTTTTTTTTACTCGTATGACTATTTCGATAGCTGCGCCACATACTGACATACCTAGTCGATTTTATATTTTCCCTCCATCATTGAATTTAGATACCTAGTTATAAATTCAATGCATCCATACAAATAATAGACTAAATGCAACGGCTAACGTTATTAATTCGTTTATAGTTCTCATGGAAATATAATGTAATAGTTTGTCACGGAAAACTTGGTGGCGAACGGTGTGGAAAATTCACCCATCCTGCCTTCCGTAACATTCATTGTCCCTAAGAAAATCAAGGGCGAAAGTGATACAGCCTAGGATACAACCGATAAAAATAGTAATTTCTGAAAATCCATTTATAGTAGTGTTTGAAAGTTAGGTTACTTTGATAACTTAATTTTTTCTTGTTCTGTGCCCCAATGCTTTTTAGAGTAAACATCTATGAACTATGAATAGACAGGTTCCTTTCAAAGAAATTTTGGTAATAAGAGAAAAGACGATTTCGGGTTTGACGTTGTAGCACATATTTATTGCTACAGCACATGAAGATTGTATACAGTTTATAAAGAATTTCAAATTTTTGATAGCCAAATCATAGGTTTAATTAGCGACGATGAATTTAACGCCCTGTATTTATTGTCGATAGCAATACGCTTTTTACCTTAAAGAGATTGACTACCTCTTCTTTAAAAAATATCTAATTTACTAAATTGAGTAATAAATATAATATAATATAAAATATAAATAAATATAATAATATAAAAAATAAAACTAAGAAATATACCTATCGGTAAAGCGTTGGTAGAGTCGATACTGTATTATGGATCGGAAATATGGACACTAAATGCAGAGCTCAGGAGGAAATTCAATACAGTAGAAATTGTTGACTTAGAAAGTGCGGGAATATCCAGAAGGGTAGCATATTACTAACGAGGAAATACGAAGAAAAATGGAGGCACAAGAAATCGTAGTATACAGAATCGAACTAAGAGGCCAGAAGTGGTTCGGACACCTGATGCGAAAATGCACATGGACCTCACGAGTTTTCAGGAGGATTCCATCGGGAAAAGGGATAAAAGGAAGTCTCAACCCAGGCGATCGAGGAATGAGGGAATACGAGCGTCGCGAATTGGAACGGAAAGGCGGCACTTAGCTGTATGATACCGAAAATGTATAAATACATAGCAATTGGAATGCTGCAAAACCCTTGCAGTGGTTTCAAATTCAGTCCATCGAATCAACCTTAAAATCCCAGAAGTTTCAAATGTATCCATCTCAAAAAAATCGAAAAAGTTAATGCAAATTTAGAGCTACCGTTACAGGAGACGATTATTTTACTATTAAGGTTTGACTTATGGATCATACGAGCATCTACACCCAATTTAATGGATGTTTTGAACCAAAATAATTCCTCTGTTGCTATAAGAATCGCTCTCGTCAAATGGCCTCCCTTTTTTTCTCCGCATCAACCAAGACTACCATATCTAATCAATCATTTTTGGTACTTAAATCATACCCTACGAATCAAAGTAGAGTTAGAGTGATAAATCATTCTACATGTATGTCTCAAATCTGCAGATTTTGCGATTTCCATGTTACCGAGTGATCTCATGCAGGGTTCGCATTGTAATCCAATAGTACCAACAAAAAAGATTAAATACGAGACAAATTTCAGACTTTATGATTCCGTCGGCTTCTTAAAGTAATTAAGATACAAAGACCCTATGAAAACAAACACGCAGAAATACATACACCGCATTTTTAACATAACCACTATTTATCTGGAAAAAATTTCGAATCCCCAAATTTTGATAACCTGAAAATTTCGTTGATGCTCAAACTCCTAACACCTCAAAATCTCTAACGTTGCCTATTTCTGCTAAAATATCGAAAAAATATGTCCAAATCTACAGCTACCGTTACAACTCCGCACTTTGTGTTTCCTTCTGTACCTACTATTTCACAATATTGAAAGCGGCTTCCAGTTGTTCAACCAAGTCTTTGGACTGATGGTGGGTGGCCCCCCAACCTGCGACGATATCTTCAAGTGATGAAAGTTACTGACCTGAAACACTTTTTCTACAGTTTAGGAGGAAAACTTAAATATGCATTCCACAAACTTAGGTATTAACAAAGACTATATTGGGATCAATATTTTGGTAAAAAACACTTTATAACAGTTACTTTTAATCGATAAAATATCTTTGCCCGCCTAGGTGTGCATCTATCCATTTATTTAGTTATTTATTAACCTACACCTACCTTCCCCTTGCCTTTATCTATACACATCTTCCGTTGCTGATCATTGTTGAGTTGATAGTCAAGATGACAAGGGGTTTTTTAAAAGCAACTGTCACTATCGTGACAGTTACTTTTAATATTAGACATGGAAAAATATTCAGTTAGGAAAAACTTACCATAAAATAAAACATCAGCGTCTTTACTAAATGCGGTGGTGATTTAGTGAACCTTACCAGGAAGAATTGTGTACGGTACGTGATGAAGGGAACGAATTTTTACGGATTTTGTTTTTAATCCGATACGTACCTATCCTTGTTTCTATTTCAAAGTATACCAAATTAACTTAACATTTATTAATACAAAATTATAATTCTCTTTCTAAAATAAGCCGGGTCGTATCGTACACAACACAATGTTTATCCAATTATTTCCTACAAAGCCTTCTTTACTCCTGGGACCCGTTGCGATGTACACGAATTGCGAATAAATAAAATGGCGAATGCGCTACAAATAATTTTAGGTTTTATTTTGTATTAATTGTGTCATTTGCAACACGAATTGAATCGTTGTGCAGCATGGTAGCACTTAGCCAAATACAGCCTCCCGCAGGAAAAAAATAAATAATACATTTTAAGCGCGAACGGAAATATTTGAGGTCGCAACGACTGCCAAACCATTTACCTTTTTGTATTTCCATATTAGGCATCAACTTGGGGATTGCACAAGCCGTTTCTTTTTTTCCCTCAATTTAAAGCAGTTGAGCGTTGATTTTGTTTCACTTCATTTGAATTGGTATATGTGGATATTTATTGGGGTTAGTGCGACTAATTAGCTGACAATTATACACGCTCCCACACTTTTCGGCTATAACGCTGTTGTATTAACTTTATTGACGTCCACATTGTATATTTTATTAGGTGGAGTGCAACTGAAAATGTCATATTATGCAGATATTCTATTCCATTGGAAATTGAATATTAATGTATTGGATACTTTCAATTAACTAGGTAGATACATGTTAAATTAATATTAAGTTAATGTAAACATTCCTTTGATAGTTTTATCAGCCCATATAGCGTTAGAGCCGTAAACTCTCAACTCTTAAACTAGTAGTTAAACTGGTGGTTAAAGCAGGTACGGAACTATGTTACTATATTACTAAGTGAGTGAGTGGCAATATGAGATGTTGATTGGCGAGCCGTTAGCCATTTCCGGCGAATATACTTCCTGATATATTGCCACCACCCTTGCTCCGATATGGTTGATAAATTTTCTTCCGTTGCGTTCTCTCTGGATACTTTTCCGTTCCTCATCAATGGCAAAAAAATTCTAACTTTATTTCCTTTAGGGGTTCTTTCATTTTTCAGTTAAACATACCTTATAGGTGACCTATTTCCAGTCTTTTTGATGCGCTACATTCACCATATTGCTGTCTAAACCATATTCTTTTTAAAGTCTATTGTCTATAATGAACTCAGGTATAACATAATGTTTACCCTTATATGGTATATAATTCCGCCGAGTTGTAAATCGCATCTCTCTCATTAAAAATTATCTTTCTCTCAGTAAGAAGTATGTAAAGTGTCTCAACTAAGATTGCCAATCCCCGATAGGCTTGATGCCTTAGTTTTGTTCAAAATTTTTCTTGAGCCCTTAGTCATTTTTAAATAGTTTTATCCTAAGTTCGATGCACAAGGTACAGTTTATGTAGGTAATAACAATACTACAAGATAAGAGCTTTTAACATGTGTAATGAACTATTATATAGGAAAGGGTTGGAACTTCCCTTCGTTTCACAAAGCCTTGAAATGTTGAACGAAAACTGTGATGTATATACAAAAATCAATTTTGAACTTTTATTGTTGAAAAGATGGACAGTTTTAGTTATAATTTCGCCGCATGATACTGTTTTATTAAATTCCGCGCGGTTTATTGATGAAAAGTTTTTTTTATCGCGTAGTGAAGAATGCGTTCAATCAGTACTTAACTAATTTTTACATTTACTCTTCGTTTTATGAAGTAATAGTAATCTTTTGTGCATATCAAAGACGTAACTTCTTCGGTGGATAACTCGGCGTAAATTTTACTTTTCTCGAACCACCCTTATGCCTCGAAATAATCGCTCAAGAAACACAAATTCCAATTTTTCACACCAAAAAAATTCTAATTTCCCTTTTAATTAAAATCTTGCAATCTCTGTCCGATGGTCGAGAAAGTATTCTTTCCAACCCCTTTCTATTGGTTAAATTCCCTGGGCCACCAATCCCAAACGGCTGTTAATCAATTCCATCTCTTTTCAGAACCTGCACGCTCAGCAAGTTCCACGCTGACCTTATTTCATGTAATGTAATCCAATTCTTACTCCCAATATCTAGACGCTAAAATCAATCAAAGAACAAAAAGGTCATTGAAAACACCCGCGCAACAGTGACACATATTTCGTTGACTCCAACCATCCAAAGACATTCTTTACATCATCATGACCAAAATTTGCTGGGAAGACACTTTAGAACCTGGACAGCTTAAACATTCTGCTCTACTTATTTCTTGCGGGAAAATCGAAAAAATCAAATCCAACCTAATGCGCCCGTTACACATAAGGTGTGAGGGCGCATAAATTCTAAATTTGACATTCATGCTAATAAGGAGATAATAAAACAGCCTAATGGCCGTTTCCACCGACAAATTTAAGCGGAGCTTAGCTTAAGTGTAGCTTAAAATCCGTGGCAATCATTGTCTCAATAATCGTTGCCATGGATTTGAAGCTACGCTTAAGCAAAGCTCCGCTTAAATTTGTCGGTGCAAACGGCCATTACTCCTACACAAATGGCACCTATGCGAAGTAGATAAGCAGAAACGAGTCAGATTGCATTTTTTTATTAATCGACATTCAGGTTCATAGCTAGAAATTTATCCCCAAAATTTCATATAAAAAGAAATTTTATAATTTATTTATTTATTAAATTATATCGAGCTATTGGTCAAAGCTTAGCAGTTTCAAATAACACCTAAACTTTTAAAATTTAGGTAATATACTGATTTTACTACAGCATTGCCCCACTATGGACGTGCCCACATTAAATCTTGTGCTAAAATTTAGACGTAGAAACAAAACTCTATAGCTCAAAACACAAGAACAGCACTTGCAACCATCTGTTTACAAATTATTATCTTTTCTTTTCTTAACGTAATTTTACAAGAAAATAAAAAAATTGCGGCTATTTAAACAAAAATCTTTTAAACTACGTAAATTTATACAACATTTTTCCCCCTAAATTAAACACCAAATCCATACACCCCCTTAAACATAACACAAATACGTTGAAATTATAGTTTTTCAATTAATTTAATAATTAATTAATTTTTTTTTATTTTTTTTTTTTTATTATCCCTCTCTTGTTTTTGGGCCCTCAACAGGCATGCGCCCAATAATTGGCAATAATTTGATTGGCAATTTATTCGTTTTACATTTGACCCAATAGTATTCAATTCCTTTTATTAGCATATTCATCGTAACAGCGAAAACCTCAATTAAATTTGCACCATATTGCTTAGGATGATCTTTCCTTTCAGATATCCAAACTTTGAATTGAAAAGAATACTAAGCAGCTTGCTGGATTTTTTGAAAAATAACCTGAAGGAGATCATGTTCAGCAATAATGCAATAACCTTTCTTTGGAATCGGATGAATCTGCAAAGTTTTTGATTCTTTAAATTGATTTTGGGGGTTTTTAAGGGCAGCACGATATAATAGTACCTACGTCGCTACCTGAGGCTGAAACCCTTCACATTATTTTTTTCTGTAATTCCGCCTCGTGAGTACACAATACCGTACAGATATTATAGCAATCCACGTCGACAGATTTAACGGCGCCATATCTGATATTGCCTATTGTTGGCAAGAATTTTAAAATGACCTCCGCCGAGCCCTATATGAAATGATTTTTTGTATCTGGTATCACTCCCAATAAAAAATTGCTCCTTTCCCTTTGCTATAGTACACTACATTACACTTATTACATCTTTTAAGTTTGATTTCTGATTTCCTGCTGGACAATAAATATTTGAACGCGATATCAGCACAAACATATTGATAAATAAAATCATTCTTAATCCAGAATCCACTCCTTATTCTTATCTGGATTAATTTTTTTACCTCTAACCACTTTGTCACTTTTTTATTGGTTACGTTTTTGTCTGATCAGCTCCTTTTTTTATAATAATAAGCAAATCAAAACTTCTCTTAAGTTTCCCTATTATAAAAGCTTCTATTTTAAATGATTAAATTCGGGCCCAATTACAGGGACAAACAACGGAATTTTCGATGGAAATTACTTGAAATGAATTTACATCTCTATTAATAGAGTCCTTAAACGAAGACGTTACACATAATTATTAAATGTCTTCATAAGCCAATCTCCACAAATTGGTGCAGCAAAATTCTAATTACTATGTTACATCAATGAAATTTGTTCTCCTATGATTTACAGTATTAAATACTAATAAACGGATCCAAACAAAGCAATTTAGTTTGTATAATGAGAAATTGAAAATTAAAAAATACCTTTCTTAAAACATACTGACTTGAAGCGGGTGATTTCCGTCGCATACAACAATGAATCGGTTTCCTCTGTGAAATGGATATTTCTTGGAGTACTCTAGTTCGAAAGGAATGTGGATCTAATTTATTCACTTGTTTAATAGTGAAGATCACTTTAATGTTGTCACAATATAACTGTGTGGTTGCCGCTCAGAAACATTTCCGACTTTATTTCAAAATTGGTGGACATGGCAGAGTTCCTACCACTCATGCTATAAATGAATGGGTTCGTAAATTTTAACAAACAGATTCAGCTGTCAATGTCAAACTGAAATGATCTCATGCTTATTCAGCAGTTTAGATAATGCCAATTAAAATCCCCACTTTAACTCTAGTTACAACGACATGTCGTCTCCAGACATCCAGTACCCATTATAAAAACAATGCTCTACATAAATTAAAAGACGCAGAAAGGACAATCTTCATCAATTCCACCAAATGCTTACAGATTTATTCTTGAAATACCGCTAGCCATATAATTTATTGAAAAATCGACCCTCTAAATTTCGACGAATGGAAATTTATGTAATGCCTAATCTACCCTAACACAATGGTCAGATTCGCTAAGGTATCTGAAAGTAATGTACTTTATAAGCGATATTATAAAAAAGTACAAATTATAAAATGCCGTTTTAACCAACTGCTATTGTGTTTGCGTTCTTGCCCACAGTGTGCAATGTAAAATGTGCAGACGATATTCACTGCCACTAGAATAAGAAAGAATAAGAAACAAAGAATAATTAAAAAAGAAACTGTTTAAAAAATTTATGTTTTTCCTTTTTTAGGCGGTTTGGACTTCATAGACGAATTTTAGTAGGTCAAACTCTACATCATTAGATGTCTTTTACCCTTAAGAGCTCGACCAGATGGATTAATGAATCACTTCTGTTCCCACGATACCTACTATTCGGTTAGTTTCTCAATACTTCGGAATTGTAGATGAGTTTAAGGCCCTTATCTCGAAATACCACATAAACAGAAATCTAATTGAATAATGATTGAATTCGCATGTTTGTTCTCATCGACTAATTTGATTATTCTAATTAGGTACATCAAATATTTCCATATCTCATTTTAGACAAGTGACATCGATCAATATTTCCTCGTCATGTCATTTCAGAAACCGCCTCGCCCCGTCAACAAGATAATGCTTCAATTATATCTTTCTTGAAAAATACGATATGTTGATTACAGCCTCAGCCTTCATCAGCTTTTATTATGTCGCCGCCTAACACAAAGTAACTGAGAATTAAGTATCCGAAAGGATTGTACAATGTATGCGCTAATTGCAATCGTTGAGAGGAATATAGTAAGGTCTATTATCAAAGTAAAAAATTCATTAGGTATGCCATATTTTATAAACGTAGGTAACAGAACTTTTATGTAAGAACGTCATTAAAATATTCTACTAAGGGCTTGAAATTAAAATTTTATTATTTCTCATAATTGCATATTCGCAAGCTTTCCTCTCCTAAAAATTGCGGCGATGAAGGTTGCGCGAGTAATAAACGTCTGGTAGTTTTGTTGTTTACTTTTAAAGCTTTGAATCGGCAGAAACAAGCCTCCAGCTGAGGTATAGTCTATGATATGTATGACTGCATGGGGGCTGTTTGCGATCACAATAAATAGTTTAAATCTTTAATATATGAATGTATAAAAAGATATACCTGCATGCAATCCTGTTTTATAATCTACTTTAAGCCAGAAAAATATAAAATCCTCAATTAAACAATTGCCTTTGACTCAAAGATGCAATAAGCAACAGACAATTTTTCGTTCGAATGGCACCTCTACAATTACGTTCACACATAAATCCAATACAAAAATAGGCATGTTTGTTAGGTGTACAATTTTCCTATTCCAATGAAGATTTTGTCTATTAAAATCTGAATTCGCAAATAACTAATCCTGTTTATCTTCCAGGTTGGCCGCAGCACAGGAGGCGGCGGCTCAGGCGGTGCAGCAGCAGCAGGCGGGGGTGGGCGCAGCTGATAGGATGGGGGGCGCGAACACGGCGGGGGGACAAGGCCCCACCTCGCTGTTCATCTTGTCCGAAGAAAACATCATCCGTAGATGTACGCGCTTCATTATCGAGTGGCCATATCCTTTTTATGCAAATTTTATTTCTCTTTCCAGATCAGTCTGGCCGTAAGTAGTATAAAACTTAATTAACATTTATCGATTAATGCCAATGCAAATTTGGAAATTTGGTTCTTATTTTTATGTGGTCCGAATTCTAGTGTTGATCATCATACACTGTGGATCAAGAAAAATGTAATTACTGCTTAGTGTTCCAAATATCTATATTTCAATTATTTACTTCCCTGTTTCATTCATGTTACATCTGGCCCGAATGATGTATCACACGACCCATCGTGGCATTTAAATTTTTCAAGGAGGTGGCTACACCCTCGGCTACACCTAAAGAAAAATAAGAGACAAAATTTGAGACGTTAAAGTAGAGTTCAATTTTGTCTTCCTTCAAGGAAAATTAGACGTGTTAGAGCAATTGTGTTCTGTTAATTTGCCAAAAATGAAATTTTACTTGACACACTTTGAGCAAACGTGACCAAATTACCACGAAGCTAATCACACGGTAAGCTCGGGTACCGGCCTTTTGAGCTCAGAAGGGTGTTTTTCTGCCTTATCTGTAACAGATAACACAAACAAAAACGTAAATATTGCGGTAGTAATATTGTTGTAGTAATTTTCCACTCGGGTACTCGTATACTACTATAATGTACTACGTAATTAATAATTCCAATAACCTTACACTAGTAAAAGCAGAATTTTGATCGACAACGAATCGTCCGTACAAATCAGCGAAATAAAAGCACAAACGTGACGTTAACTTCAAGAAATAATTAAAAAAAACAACACATACACAATTTGTAACAGCGCGAACTATTTATTACTTCGACGTTGAAATTGGAACTGTCCCGAATCACAATTCGATTTGCTTATATAGCAAACACTCCTCTTTCTCGACCGCTTCCGAACGCTCTCGAGTTTTCTGTATTGTTCTCGAACACTCGCGTCATATTTTCTGGAAACATTATTCACATCCGCCTTCGTTCTTTATTGCCGAGCTAATCTCTCTTGGTCTCGATTTCTATCGAGTTTTCTGGAATATCCGCTACACGCACCTCTCTTAAAACTGTTGCGTCTCGCAACACGGATGACGGTTGTAGCGGAGACACAGTCCCAGGAAACTCTTCTTGTATAGCGCGTTACTTGCACGACGACCACCTCGTGTATCTTCAATTTTTGAAGAAAAAATTATCCACCGTCTTACGAATCGGTTGCAGGATTCCTCTTGGGTTAAAGCAACATGCGCCAGTCCAACTTGTAAGGCCACATCCACTAGGAGCTCTTGATGCGCTTTCGTGGATGTTTCAATGTAAAATGGTCTTGATTCGGGCTCCTTGATTTGAATCCAGTTAAAGGTACACTGACTGACTGGAGAATTACTGATTTCCCTGCCTCTGGCCGGACGGACTGGATGGTTCGCGGGTGTGGCCTTGTGACAGGCTTCGCGTATTTGTTTTTCTCAAAAATGCGGCTGGAGATTTCGTCCGTGCGCTGCTAATGCTCTATGGGGATCAACTTATTTCTCGGTGTAATTTATGTGCTTTGCCGTGTAGACAATTCGCTTGACAACGAACGATTCGAATCCGCAAGAAAACTAGCGCAATTCGACGTCTGCGGTTGCCCGTGGAATCACTTAACTTTCCAGACGAATTCGCCTATACTTATATCCCTTCGCTCAGTATCTACTGTAAGTAAGTGCCGCCTATCTCACTGCGACGAGATGTTTATAAGTTGTGTGCACCTCTGTTACAGGCTTTTGTCATTTCAACTGAGTTCGTATCCCACAACTTGCTAGTTTTTAGGGGTACAGGACATCTCCTGACTACCATCCTTCGGAGGGCATGTAAAACCGATGGTCCCAGCAGTCATACAATGACTGTCGTTAGGTCACACAGGCCAGGGGCTGTTGTTGCGAACTGAAAACGTGTCTACCTATGGAGTGCCACCCATGGGATGCCTAACTCTTACAATGACGGATAATTAATTACCTCATTCCGTATATAATAATAGTAATAATAACTTACGCAATAAAATCCATTTAATAAAATTACAGGAATTATTATAATGATTCTGTTTTGTTTTGTTTTCCTCTTTTTTGATAGCGTTGGCTATTGTGCCCATCAATACCTATGTTGGTAAGTATGAATTACATACTATCCCTAGATTGCCAATGCACGTGGCTTTTTTTTTTAAGGACCCTACATAACACTGCACCAGACACAGACACAGATACTAATCGTTACTTGATTTTAATCCGTGCGATTAGTTAACCAGGCTAGACCTGAGTTCTCACAAGAAACACCGACCATAATAATAATTTTTATTTTTATTATATTTATTTTATTTTTTTAGGACCCTACATAACTTCACCAGACACAGACACAGACACTAATCGTTACTTGATTTTAATCCGTGCGATTAGTTAACTAGGCTAAACCTGAGTTCTCACAAGATACACCTACCATGATAATAATAATAACTTGTGAACTAAAATTGCACGTATAACCGCATAAAACAGTCATAAGTTCCTTTCATTGCTAAAACACAGACATTCGTACGTTCAATATTACATGGGTACCTAAATATAGCTTGCGCATTCTTATAAATTAAAAAATTTCCTGTATACAGAAATCCCGTTACACGTCACATGTTGTTTGCAATTCGCCCAGTAGAGTCGTTCCCGCACTTTAACCAAGGTTTTTGTCACTCCTAGATGGCATTCCATTATACCATTGTGAATCTGTCATAGTACTTCAGATTTTTTGTCCTCCTATATCCCAATCTGTACAGCTTTGGTCGTGCTATTGTCATTTTCTGGGACGCTCTAGGATTTCTTTTTCTGTGTTGGTTTTCTCAACTTTTTCATCTGTCACGCGGGAAATTACCACGAAACTTTTTAATTGCAGCATCAAATTCCAGAGTTTGTTTCTTCAAGGAATATTTGTTTTCCCCTTACCGGCACAATTACCCCCTTCTAAAATTCAAAACAAAAATTTACATGAGCTCGTAAAATTGAAATTCTTTGCATAATATAATTAAAGGTGATTGAAGTAGACTATATTTTATTGACACGTTTTATTGAAAGTTGTATAATTCTTCTAAGGCTATCGATTTCGACTGTTAAAGATGGAATCCAAGGAATAATTAAACATCTTTTTATTTTAGATAGTTTTCGAAATCCTTGCGTTTGGACTAACAATTCGTATATTCAATGTTTAATTTTTTAAAGATGGAAAGGTGAAAGCAAAAACGATTTTATAAGAACTTTCAAAAACTAACGAAACTTCGTAGCATTGAACTATCAATTCCATTAAATGTTCATGCACGAATGGCTGGCTTAATTTTAAGATATTTGTACACTTTATGAAGTGATATTATGTACTAGGTATTGGGAAAAAGCCTGAAACAAGTCGATTTATAGCGTGAAAATGTTACCCCCTGAGTGACACCTCTTCGAAAACATTACATGGAATGAGGTTCGTTTGGCACATTGATAGGGATTTTAATTCTCTGTTCAGCAATATGCAGTTTTTTTTTAATTTTTGATAATGTTTCCACCATAACGGTCCACGTAGAATGAAGCACAGAATGTCACATTTATAATTTAATACTTTGAATGAGTGATCCCTCTAGCACTTTCAAGCATTTAACTATAACTTTTTGAACATGAATACATTTTGGGGGATTGTTTTAATTAATTCAACCGAATTAATTTTTTTGAAACGAATTATATATCCTTTGCATAGGGGTAATATTTAATAATTACTTTAATGTCAAACTTTCGTCTTTATTTTCCTTAATAACAATTACTCCGTTTGAGTATGCAGTGCTTTTGACAATCATAGCCAACTGTGTGGTGCTTGCGCTTGAAGAGCACTTGCCCAACCACGACAAGACAATGCTAGCACTAAGACTAGTAAGACCCGATCCTTTGTGATTGCAACTTTATCATAATGATATTTTACAGGAAGACACGGAAGAATACTTTTTAGGTATCTTCTGTGTGGAAGCGGCTTTGAAGATATTAGCTTTAGGTTTTGTTTTGCACAGAGGCTCTTACCTTAGAAATATCTGGAACATAATGGATTTTTTTGTTGTACTCACAGGGTAAGTTTGTTGATGTAAGGCAGCTACGAAACTCGTTACCAAATTCCCATTAAAAAAATATCACACGACCTAATACGTTAAGGTATTTTGTCAGCGTTTGAATTTGTTAGGTCTATGACAATTTTTGCGGAAGCAAACGTAGATGTTGATCTTCGGATGTTGAGGTCCTTCCGAGTGTTACGGCCTTTGAAACTGGTGTCTAGGATCCCAAGTAAGGACACCATCGCTTCTCCATGTATAGCTCTTGAAGTTCGGGCCTGCAGTAGTGCAGAATTTAGTCTTAGACTGAATGAGATAGTTTTAGAATACTTTTCGGAGTTAAACATGAAATACATTACGATGTATTTACGGTTCATTGAAGATAAATCATTTTTTTATTGAAATTAAACACTTTTATGGGATCAACGTGTGTGTTTCAAAGTGTGCATGAGTGTGCTGTAGGTAGACACTGCTCGATAGTGTTTTACTGGTAGATATTTCGAAAAGTAAGAGTAGGAACATTGGTGGTGTAATTTG
Source organism: Photinus pyralis (assembly GCF_008802855.1). NCBI lineage: Eukaryota > Metazoa > Arthropoda > Insecta > Coleoptera > Lampyridae > Photinus > Photinus pyralis. Next base: position 8,788,998 of record NW_022170510.1, read on the forward strand.
GAACGAGCTTATTTCTAACACTAAGCATTTCTTTCACTTCTTTAATACGTTATACTCTTACTGTCTAGTTGCTTTTTAAATTATTTTACCGAACTTGCATTTCGAGCATTGTTTATCGTAAGTGATGATTGATTTGGTCGATTAATTATCGGAGTACTAATAATAGGCATAATAAATACCCTCCCTAGAAGTTAGTGTCTAATTTAGTTTTTATTTAAGATAAATATACAACACATAATTGTTTTAGGATTTAGTACACTAAACTTAGTATCTGAATGTAGTGTGATGAGAGTAGAGCTAGAGGCTAGTATTTTGCAGGTTTCTGACGAAGTACACTGAGGATAGCGAATCTGTGGACCTGCGCACGTTGCGCGCTATTCGAGTACTAAGACCTCTCAAGCTAGTCTCTGGCATCCCTAGTAAGTAGCTCGTTGTAGATGCAATAGTTCTCTCTCGCAACTTTTCTTTTAGTTTAAACGCTGTAGTGCAATGTCGATGTTGTAGAGTTGCATGTCTAGACTAATCTTTCTTATTTTCATATTCTTCGCGTTTCACACATATACTCACACCTCGATATCACATCTTCACAACTTATAGCTGTAATCGTACTTTAGGTCTGCAAGTGGTTTTGAAGTCTATCATCAAGGCAATGGCGCCACTGTTGCAAATAGGGTTGTTGGTGCTCTTCGCAATCGTCATCTTTGCAATCATTGGTTTGGAATTCTATTCGGGAGCATTGCATAGGACGTGTTATAGTCTGTACGACATCGGTTAGTACGAATTGCTTTCCTCCTGCTAACCCTAAAACTCCCATTTGTAGATCTAATTGCGAAAGAAGGTGAAGAAGCGTTTCCTTGTAACACGGACAATAAATCGCAGGCAGAACAGTACGGGAGCAACTGGTGTCGTGACGGAAACTCAGTCTGTTTAGAACGGTGGCAAGGTCCAAATAACGGAATTACTTCGTTTGATAACATCGGGTTAGCCATGTTGACCGTGTTTCAATGTATCACTATGGAAGGATGGACGGCCATTTTATACTGGGTAAGCATTGTTTGCAGAATTTGAAGAAAATTTACATGGATTGTAGATGAACGATGCCGTTGGGAACCATTTCAATTGGATGTATTTTGTACCACTCATCGTGTTGGGTTCTTTTTTTATGCTGAATTTGGTACTCGGTGTTCTAAGTGGGTACGTTATCTTACCTTTAACTTTACGTAATCATCTAGATTAAATTATTAGAGAATTTTCTAATGAACGGTTGCGTGTTGAGCGTCGTGCAAAATTTCAAAAAACCAGATCAAAGAATTTATTCAAAGAATCTCTCGATCGATATCTCACTTGGATTACTGAAGCAGGTGATCTACAACGCCCTTGTAGAACTTGCTAATACGTAGTTCCTTCCGTTGCTAGTTGTAGTATTGCTAGACTTATAACTGTTGCTTTTATTTAGCGAATTTGCGAAAGAGAGAGAGAAAGTAGAAAATCGGCAAGAGTTTTTAAAGATGCGAAGGGCGGCGCAATTAGAAAGGGAGCTCAACGGATACGTGCAGTGGATATGCAAAGCAGGTAAGGGGGGCGCTAGAACTGCCTGCTTGACTTTTTTGTTCGTAATTTACCCACAATAACCAAACCCAATTAATCTGTGCAGAGGAAGTTATACTAGCCGAGGAGCGAACAACGGAAGAAGAGAAAATGCACATAATGGAGGCAAGAAGGCGCGCCGCAAAGAAAAAGAAACTAAAAAAGATGGGTAAAAGTAAAAGTACAGATACAGAAGAGGAAGAACAAGAAGAAGATATGGCCGATGATGGTGAGCTTTAAATATTTTTTATAGTGGCTCCCTTTACTGCACTACGATTCACCGGTTTAATAACATTTTAAAGCTTTACATTATAAATCCACAGTTTCAGGGGAACAATTAAACAAAGGCCCACTATAAAAATAATTTAATTTGTATAAATACTTGCACCACTAATCTCTACTTAACCTTATTGTGACTATCTAACTGATTTCATGTTTTAATCCACAGTATTTCTTACAGAGTCTAAGAAAAAACTGAAAGGTACGCAGACTACTGGACTACATGCAATGTAAACTAAAAATTAGTCTTATTAGCTGACATACTATCGCAGTTTCTGTAGCTGCTAGTGCGGGTTAAACTTAGCTTTCAATGTTACAATCCATTCTGTGACACTCGTGAAACTACATACATGTAGGTACATCCTTCATTGCAAATTGTACTTTCTGAACTCACCACTCGCTGTTTATACCTACGCCGTGAATACACAAATATAAATATCCACAAGGAGTCTGATTTTGTGACCGAACAAGAGCCTTCCACTGATCAATGGGAATTAAAAATTCAACACGTTCATAACTCTTACAGTACATATCGTTCCTTTTTTTCATTAGTGAAAAAGGGTTGGTTACGACCAAATCAAGTGATCAAATACTATACAAGAACAACGTTCGACGATACATCTTCATAAGATTAATATTACAAAAACATTAATTGAATAAGGTACATAATTAAAATTTAGTATGACTGTTAAATTTTAAAATTTAATTAGGGAAAGTTAATTAGCTCTGATAGTAGTCGGAAATACTTTTCAACGTAAAGTTTCAAGTGCTTTGCTTTTTAATTTATCATATTTTCGTTATTCACTTTATACGTATAAGTTTAAGGTAGCAAAAGCAAGACTTTTTTGCTATTTTAATAATGTTAGTTTCATTGCCGGAAATGTAAAGCAAACTGGTGAATAATCTGGGCTGGACCATTGTGCATTAGAGCTTTGCCTATTAAATAAAAATGTCGCTACAAAAGGTCTTATTGTTACACTTATGAAACTTGGCCCTATCCTTACGCCGCTGTATTTGAATCTCGATTGCTGAAGGTCTTTCTCTGACAATATCATGTAAGGTTTTCAGATGTGGATGATGTTTTGAATGTTTCGAGAAAAAGGTCATCATCCCCGTAAATTTTGGGTTGCTTATCTTGATTTTTTTGATCCTGGACAAAGAAACTCTTTGTTTTGATAGGTCATATTAAATAAATCATTGTACCTTCGCAAGTTCACATTTTTTTAGGAAACCGGGTTCTCCAGGGATGGTTTCCAAAATATAGGGTGACATGTCAGTTTTCCGATCAAGTAGAATATTACATTTTAACAGGTTGGTAAGAGTGTTGCGTTGGCAGCAACACTTTGAACAGTCATAGTTTTCTGTTGTGGTGGATTGTTAGATGTGAGCCCCAGTGCAGTTATGCACCTGTAACTTTTTTAAATTATACTTCTCCTGTTTAGATGGGGAAACTGACATATGCACCGCCCTGTATCAGAGCAAAACGTTTTTCACGTTCCATTTTACTCATCACTCCGAAGCTTTGGCACCATTTTCACGCACACTATTTTCCTTAAAATATGCCTAACTGCCTATTTATCAATGTTTACTATTTTATTAACATCAACAACATTCAAACGACGATAAACGCTCACAACCTCCAGAATTTTTGGTACAGTTTGGTGTTTGCGAGATGTGCGAGGACAACGACTCACTCCATCATCAATGGCAACTTCCCTACCCTTTCTAAAGCTCTTGTGTCAATCAAACGTTCCGAGTAACTGCAGAATTTTCTTAAATAGGTTTACATTAAAAAAGATGCACCAGGTTAAGGTGTATAAAACGTTTGTTAAAATCTGTAGATTTTAGTCAATGCTTTTCTACTTTAGTGGAGATGCATTCGGTCTAAATGTTCTTAAATACAAAAAATTAAGATTGATTCGTTACTCCATTCCTTAACGCAACCAAACATTTTACACATACGATGTTGCTTAACAATTAACTCAAAATAAACCGCCTAATCTAACAATCTGAAATTTGGTATGTACGTTCCTAAAGGACCCCGGCTCAAGCTGTTAATCAAACGCCAGAACATACATACATCAAAGACGTTCGTTTAACAGAAAGTGGACACCACTTGATATTTTTTTACTGAAAGAGCAACCTCTCCCTCTCACTTAATTATTAAACACTCGCAGAGACAAATATTCAATGAACTATTGTTGACACTAACGTAGGTACTTCTCGTTTACTTCGCAGACGATTGATTCCTGCAGCAAGACTGCGGTATTTAGAAGTAGTCCTCACCTTGACATCGGCCACTAACAAAGCAGGGAGACTGCCTTGAATTTAATCAACCCGACACTGTACTAAAGAATTGATAATTAACATATTGGCGTAAAATAATAATGAATCCTAATTCACTGTTGCATATACAGTGAATATAACTCACAATCACCATTCTTTAATTGCTTAATTGAATAAATTTAAGCTACCACAATTAATTTTTTGAGACTTCCCTTTGTTTTGATAAAACCGGAAATTGCAACACGAAAACTGTATCATATACAGATTATTTAAATGCCGTCGACTAGCCCTTATGATTGTCCATTAAATCTCTTTTAATCCCCCTTGCTTGCGAAAGAGGTCTGTGCTTTAATCTGAAAATTTACTACAAATGGGTCTCTTCCTTTTTTACTCTTCAGCAAAATAATAACACCAAAAGGTCATATAAATGTATATTGACGAAAATCAGAAAGTGTTAAGTGCTTTTTAAGAATGCTTTTTCTTTTTTACAAAATTGTTTATTTATTAAAAATATACCGGTCACAATTTGGGATAATTAATATTTTTTTTGAGATGGCCATCTCATTTCTTACCTATAAAAAATCTTTAACGCCTACTTAATGGTGGAGTATTGACGGTGATATTTTATTAATTTTCTTTAGTTCATTCGTTCAAGGCTAGACACTTAGCTTCAGAATTATGTAAAGTCAACTTATTTTTACCAAGCTGCGCTTAATTTGCAAAGTTGCAAAAGTAACTTAATACGACCTATTTCCAACGTGTAATTCAAAACCAAAACCAGAGAATGGCGCTCAGACACAATTTAGAACAAATACTTCATTGACGAACATGTGAGATTACTAAAAGCCTGCCGTATTACAATCGACAAAATAAAAACTTGTGAGGAATGTTTGTTTGGTGGAATGTTCATGAAACCTTGGCTCTTTTTTTAACTTCTTCTCTCGCAAAAAATTTAACGCAAATAAATGCTCTCATTACAGCTTGAATTCACTTTTAAGAACCGATCTCTTTTAAAGGGGCTTTAATCTATCCATCGCAAACTAGGTACTGTTAATGTTATTACGCATATAATCAACCCTGTGATGTATCAGAAACGTCAAACTTAACGTGCAGGTTATCTTGCGTTAGTATAGGCAAAATGACGTTTTTGACAGATTGACGTTTAAGTTTAACGTTAGCGATACATCGCAGGACTGATTATTTCAAATTTCCGAGATCAAACAAATTAATCATAATTAAAGTCAAGTTTATAATATAATATAATATACTATAATCAACTTTAAACGTACTGAACACCTGTTCTCTTGAGGCATGATTTTATAATAGGCAAGAAACTATTTAATTACTTACAATATCCCTGACACAAGAAAAGATTGCTAGATCTTTGGGACTAACTCATTCTGCTATTTTACCCATGATATGTGAACTATTGTAGAAAATTTGCTCCTAAATATTCACGAAAGCTCGACTGATCTAAGTAAATTCTTCAGAAAATAAAGTTGCAATGTTGATTCGTGCATCTTGTTTCTCTCAATCAAATCGAATACTGTTCCAATTGTGCGTTCTCTTTCTCTTAAAACATATACAAAGTCGCTGATAAGTTTGGAAACGTTATATCAATGAGTACCTCTTTTGAATCAGAGGTCGCAACGGCCGTCTGAATTCAGAAGGGCGCTTTTCTGCCTTATTTTTAACATATAAAAAAATGGTTTGGTCCGCAAATGAAAATGACAAGCAGTTGTATTTCAATAATAAGGTAGAGCATTGGAGTAAACATTTTTAGGTGAATATGGCCATGCAGGGAATTATTTTTTACAATTATCGCAAGGGGAGATCAAGCACTCCAGAACAAAACGGCCGACGGAGCTTTTTGTAACAGCGGATGAAATACCGATATCGTAAAAAACGGGAAATTAGAAAAAACGCCCCTATGTTTTTTTCTGTATTTTTTAAAAGGGTCGTTCTTTTCATTATAAAACGGTATTAATATTTTATATTCTTCGACAGAGAGGCCATTTGTGGCGAAATGGAATGCCAAATAACTTTTATGTCAAATATTTTTCCCTAAAGTGAATATTTACAGAGACATAGGTACATTATTCCATACTTTCAAGACACCCCGTAAATTCCTTTGCGAATTCCCCTTACGCAGCAGGTTCTCCATATGCTAATAATGCAAATGCCAAATTATTTGCGAAAATTGTTGGGAATTACGTCAGTGTTCGAATTGTCCGGGTTTCCAGGGTATAATATGTTCGAGTGTGAACGTTTAGGGTCCGAATTTTCCCGATGCAGAATATCCAGGGTACGAAATATCCCTGGAGCGAAATCTCTGGGTGCGAATTATCTCGAAGCAGATTATTCGGGAGCGTATTGTCCAGGTTGAACTGTCCAGGCCCGCACACGTTGTAAAATATCTATATATCTAAATATCTAATTTTATCAAATTTTATTCGTATAGTCTTTGAGTGCGATTCAGGAAATACTACGCTATAGGTTCTGTATAAACCATGTTTCATGGGGAAGTTTCTTTACTGAATATAACATTCACCTACGGAATAAGTTTTTGTGTCTAGTTCCTCAAGACAACTTTATAATTCCGTCTTTGATTTTGTTCAAAATATACCTACCAAAATTGTAAACCGTAGAGTTCTGTTGAGAAAGCAATTAAACGTTCAGCGTTTCGATTATTATTCCACTCAAATATGAAGCACATAGAATTAAAACTTTTATCCAATTTTTCATAATGCTAAGTGCAAATTAAGAATTATTTAAATTAGTCTCCAAGAAAAAACACATTCTTTATACACTGAATAGGTACCAATTTATTTGTTTCAATCAATCCTCACAATTACAATTGCCCTCGCAGCCTTTGACACATGCATACTATAATATTGTAATTAACGATCTAATATCATTTTGTGTGAATTGAAAACTACTCTCATTAATTATGTCAGAAAGGAAAATTATATTATGGTAGAGTTTTTACCAGTTGATTTGCTCGTAACCAATCTACTCAAAAGCATTAATTTATACAAAAGCTTTTAGTTGGAGCTTTAAAATCTACCTCGCATTTCTCTCAGTGGATACTTATACAAAAAAAAAGGCTTTATACAACAGATTTCACAGAATGCATTGTAGCTATTTCAGTCTGTGATAGTATACCGTCATCCGTTTATATGTTTTAGAGCACCTATACTTCCATAGAATGCTTTTACGTTCCTAATAGAGCGGTAATAAGATTATTTAACGTAGTTTATAGTAACCTACTTCTCTAGATGATTGGAAATATTGAAACAGTAATCCAATGAACAATGTATAGGTGAATACCAATTAGATGGCATGCCGCTGATGACAGATAATAGAATACCTACCTACCTTTATTGTATATTTTTAGAAAACTAATGCACTAGAATCTATCTTTCTGCTCTATCATGTCTTGCACTACTAACATGAAAATATCAGAACAACTGCAACTACATTTATGGCGATGTAAACAGTTGCGTAATATTTAAAGATACAGTTTATGCGTGCAATTCAGATGTTATTTAGTACATGCTTGTAGGTCTTTAGATGTAACAAAGTCGAATTGTTTCTGCTTGACCTAACATGAGCATAAATCTTCGATTGAACTTACACTTTAATGATAAATACTTTTATAACTATCTTAGGCGAGTTACTGCATAGTGAAAATAGTATTGTTAACAGGGTTTGGGAGAGCCGCCTATCTGAAGTCACGCGTGAAGAACAAGGGTGGTTGCGTTGGTTTTTGGCGGGCGGAGAAGCGTTTCCGTTTTTGGATTCGTCACATGGTGAAAGCGCAGTGGTTTTATTGGTTTGTTATAGTACTTGTTTTCTTTAACACCGTTTGCGTAGCCGTTGAGTTCCATGGACAACCCGATTGGCTGACTTCCTTCCTTTGTAAGTAAGACTAATGGGCACGCCACCGAGTAACTGAGTTCATTTTAGATTATGCCGAGTATGTGTTCCTCGGTCTGTTCTTGACTGAGATGTTTATTAAAGTGTACGCGCTTGGACCGAGGATATACTTCGAGTCGGCATTTAATCGTTTCGATTGTGTTGTTATTTCCGGTTCCATCTTTGAAGTTATTTGGTCAGAAGTAAAAGGTGGTTCCTTTGGTCTTTCAGTATTGCGTGCTCTACGCCTGCTACGTATATTTAAAGTTACAAAGTATTGGTCTTCGTTACGTAACCTCGTCATCTCCCTGCTCAATTCGATGCGTTCCATTATATCCTTACTGTTCCTTCTCTTTCTGTTTATACTTATATTTGCTTTACTGGGCATGCAACTATTTGGGGGTGAATTTAATTTTGATTCCGGTACACCTCCGACAAACTTTAATACTTTTCCTATTGCACTGCTGACTGTGTTTGAGGTAATAACCTTCACTCCGCTGTTTCGAGTTCACCCATTCAATTTTGCAGATATTGACTGGTGAAGATTGGAACGAAGTCATGTATCAAGGTATTGCTGCCAAGCAAGGAAATATGGTTTATTCCCTCTACTTCATCGTCCTTATGTTATTTGGAAATTATACTCTTTTAAACGTATTCTTGGCTATTGCCGTCGACAATTTGGCAAACGCTCAAGAGCTAACGGCAGCCGAAGAAGAGCAGGCAGAGGAGAATAAAGAGAAGCAAGCGTTAGAATTAGAAAAAGAAATGGAAGCCTTGAAAATGGAAGGTAGTATTCCATCGTTTTTATAAGCCCGCAACTGTTTACATTGAACAGGGTCACCTACTTCCCGTTTAGAAGGAGGTACATCAAGTCCGACGACGAGGAGAAAGAAAAAGGACGAGAAACCACCGCCCGACGAGGAAGAGGAAATAGTAGGACCTAAACCAATGCTACCGTACTCCAGCATGTTTGTTCTGTCGCCGACCAATATGTAAGTGAATATAGAAAAGACGTCGTTTAATCGTATAATTTACAGTATAAGACGAGGAGCACATTGGGTGGTGAATTTACGTTACTTCGATTTTTTTATCATGATAGTCATTTGTTTGAGTTCAATTGCGTTAGCTGCCGAGGATCCGATAGTGGAAAATTCTCCTAGAAATACTTACCTCGATAAATTGGATTACGCATTCACGGGTGTCTTTGCCATCGAAATGTTACTTAAAATCATCGATTTGGGGATAATACTACACCCCGGTTCTTACCTTAGGGAATTCTGGAACGTTATGGATGCGATAGTAGTAATTTGCGCGTTAGTGTCTATGGGTTTCGATCTCATGTAAGTATGGCAACATTCATCTGCGATACATTTTTAATTCGATGTTGTTGCAGGGAAACGGAAGGCAGTAAAACGAGTCACAATTTATCAACCATCAAATCTCTACGAGTGCTGCGGGTGCTTAGACCTTTAAAAACAATTAAAAGAGTGCCCAAATTAAAAGCAGTGTTTGATTGTTTAGTGAACTCATTAAAAAATGTGATAAACATTCTGATAGTGTATCTTCTATTCCAGTTTATATTTGCTGTGATTGCTGTTCAGTTATTTAATGGGAAGTTTCGTTCCTGTTCTGATGCAAGTAAATTTACGGAAGCTACGTGTCAGTAAGTTATCATAACTTCTATTAACTTCTTGCTCAACTAAATAAGACCACAATTTGTTGATTACTAGAGTACTTGAGTACTACTGCTTAAAATTAATTATGTCATACCTAGAGCCATATGAAAAACGATATCGAGGTGCTAGGGATCTATAAGGTTTCGTCACCTACACTGTATCGTTTAGAAAAGCTCTGTGACGATTTTAGTGTGGAGGTCTTAGGGCGGGCAAGGGAAGAGGTCTCAGCAACAATCTTAAAGACAAAGGTCTTGAAAGGAGAAGAGAATCTAAAAGATGACTGTTGAAGACTTTCTGTTGAAGACTATTAGCGATTTAAGCTTTTAAGGAATTCAAAAGAACTTGTAAAAGCTCTTAAAGGCTCTTAATATGGCGTATCCTTTATACACTATTAAAGCGTTCTAAGGATGTTAAGAATTTGCAAAGAATCTGTTAAGGAGGTGTTATCAGTATATTGTATGATGCCTATCTGTAGGGAAACATGCCTTAAAAATTATACATTTTTGTTATACCTGCATCAGAATCGTTGTTTAAAATACCCTTGAGCGTCCGAAAAAAAGCGATTAAAGCACGCGAAGCTTTAAAGGTTGCTAGGTATCGTTACCTCAAATACGACATATGAAGCTAGAATTTGAGAATGAAGTGGAAAAACCTCTCAGATCGCTTCAGAAAAATGGTTCGTATCCTTTGTAACTAGCTTTCACAAACGCACGTGGTATAGGTTAGGTATACTGGCAAATCGGTTCCCTTTTTAATCGCCGTATTAATTCCAGTGTTGAAACAACGCGGCAAGGGTTGGAAGATTTAAATGCCTTTGATATTCTCTTCATATATGCCAGCATTAACGATGTATTTAAGACTTACTTTGAGAGATGCTTCAAATTCCTCCTATTCCCCACAGCATTGCATATTCTTTATAATACACTTTTGCATTTGGATTTTGCAGGTACCAACTTTTTCTGCTTCTGCAACAAGCCACTGAATTCTTTGACCAAAGACATTTTATTTACAAAGTCCGTGATTTTTATAAGCAAATGTCCAGTGACATTTCCATGGTAATCATGGAATTACGTATAATCAGCCCACAATCGGAAATATATTCGAGTATCGTAAATATGATTTCATTTTATTTCCCTTATTTTTAAACTATATTGCAGGTAGAATAAAAATACTATAAGAACCGCATGTATAATTGGTCGTTTAAACTCGTTGCGCGTGCTTCAAAGACTCGATATTGCACTTGTTCCTTATTATACTATTTTTTGGAAACTGTTGTTTATTGTTGTTTTTAAATGTACGTAAATTATTAGTAAACTTTAAATTTGACTACTACTATAATTTATTGTTTTACGCGTTATTCTGTAAGGTTACGGAATTCATACCGTTGGTATTTAAGAAACATTTTATTCATTTCTCATCACGTCTTCACTTTCAGAGAATGCACTATGACAATATTAGTTGTTTACTAATAATGGACATAAGCTCGGACATAGGTACATTTAAAAACATGAAAAATCAGCAATTTCCAAAAAAAGGGTACACTTAAAACGGAATGAATTACATTAGGCATGTTTCCTATAAGAAAGCTTTTGTGAGATAAGCAACGCACAATACTGACAACGCATCTAAAAGATTCTGGGAATTTCTCGTTTGGAGACTCATAGAAAGACTTAAAGATTTTTAAAAGCAAAAATTTTATACTAAAAAGCAATTATAAAATTCTTAACTGTTAGCAGCTGGTCTTAAAGACCCTTGAAGTCCCTTAAGGCTCCTCTGTAGTCAATCCGCCATATTGGAGAAATAGCTAAACTTTCTTATGAAATGCTGCTTTTGTAGTTGAAGTCTAACAAATTCTCGATAGTGGATATTCTTTGCAATGATGAAAAGAACGGCGGTACTTAAAAAAAGTTGAAATATCGGTCTTAGTTTTTTAGGAAGATCGTTGAATAGAAAAATCGTTTTTCGTAAATAACAGCCGTTGTAATGGGAGTAGAAAAACCTACAGCACCAATTTAGAAATCCGACAGTATTTTTTACGGCGGTACTTAAAGATATTATTTCCATCTATTATGATAAGGCATATATTTTAAAAAATAAGTTCCGCGATTTTCAGAAAAGAGCGCAACGTTAACATAAAGGTAGGCAACTCAAATTGCACTTAAAACCCCTAAGGCGATATCTCATTACTTGCAAGGGAAAACAAAAGAAACTACCTGGCATTATCCTGGCACATTGTTACCTCGTTCCTAATGACATGGATTAGATAAGCTACTATATGTATAATTAGCTAATGTTTATTTTTATTTTTATAGAAATACTTTATTATTTCTAAAACATTTTTCATTCTATCTAGATTCTTCAAGAAATTTGTTTAGGAAGATATCAAATAGTAGCCCCATTTTTTAGCTCAACCCAAGCGGAATACGACCACTTATGTGTTTTAGGTACATAGTGAGACGATTATACCAATAATTTGGTGGTTTCTTGTGGCAATTCAGGTGTGGTGTAAAAATGTGACTCCTTTTTGTTTTTTTAACATTTTGTACCATGAAACTGCTTATCTACGTGCATAAAAACATTAAAAAAAAATGTGGTAGGGCAGGACAAACGCATGACCTCGACATAAGGAGAAAGCACAATACCACAATTCCACAAAATACATCAGAAGTTTCAATTAGCATCAATTCAAAAGTAAAGTTTGTCAAGTCACCAAAATGAATATCCGTATCAAAAAAAGCGGCATAATTCGTTGGTTTTCCCGGTTATTAGTGGCAGATATAAAAAATTCTCGCACTTTTAACAAATTTCGGACTATTTACTTTTTCCGTTTCCCTCAAGAATATTAAAGCCCTCGGCAAGCCTCGGGATTTAAACCATTCTTTCAGGAACAAAAACTCTTTTTAATCCCTTGTTACTTAATAAACTTTTCCAGTATTCCAGGGCAGGTATAATAGCGTAAAGTATTCGTGGATAACTGGTCTTTAAAAACACTTGCTCCATTTCGAGAACTCCGGCTACGCCGTTATGGCGTTGGTTTCCGCCTTCGCACATTGTCATGACGAACTGTGTTTAAATTAAATTGTTTAAGAGACCTTTTTGGTCAATTTTTTCGTTTGTAACGTAGTTGTCCTTATTGATGTTTTAATTCTTATGTTATTTTCCCCATGCACCTAGTTCTAAGGTTAGATTTGTTCAATATGTAACTACTCGTTCTACCATTTAGGGAACCATAGAATGTTAGTCCTTAATTTTAAAACCAGAAGATGACGGTAACGTCGAAACTAGTCGCATCTATTTATTCCACAATTTAATCAATAAGTTTAGACGCATGGGGAAGGTTTTGAGTTTTTAATTCCGCACCCGGGCGTTTTGCCCGTCCGCCCGGGCCCACTTTTTTTAAACTACTATTATGGTAATATATATATAGTCTTGGAATTTTTTGCAATAAGTAGCCTATACCTTGGAGGTCCGCCAGACGGCCATCACTTTTAGATGTTTTAAGGCCCCCCTCTTTTTTACCCTTATCAAAATAGGGAGTTCGGGGAAGAGAGGGACTAGTTTTATCCATACTCTAATGAAAGGTCTCAACAAAAGGAATCCATTTTTACCTCTTCGACGCTTCATCGTGATCGGTTATAATTTTTATCTCTATAGCGAATTGCCGGAGGAGGTACTCACAAAGGGCGATTGGGACGTGTGGAACAAATATATCCATTGGTAAGTTCAACACGATAAGAGCGAATACAGTTTGTCGGAGGAGAGGCAGAATGAATCGTCTGGACGAGACATCTATTGATGAAGTCGAAGCGAATATCTTGACAACAGAAGAGCCTTATAACCCAACTATTTACTAAGCTATTTCGGTTTAAAAAAATTCACTTTATCTGCACAAGAGTTGTGCACAATTTATAATTGCTTCAATATGATCTGATATCCACAAGGATGAATACTTGGTCGTCAAAGAAATAGAGGAATCCCCAATTTCAATTTTCACTACTGAATTAAGGATTTAAAAAACCGAATTATGATACCGCACAAACGATGCCAATATCGATACTTACAGACCAAAAGGTGTAAATTCGATTGCTTGATGTCCATGTGATATCTCATGCTTTTTGGTGCCGAATATGGTTCTACCCATAAAAATGGAAGATAGGTTGCAATGACAATATGTATAGACATGTGTTATTGTGTTAATTACATTTTTACCAGCAGTTTTGTCTGTTCATAAAAAACCTTCATGGGCCGTGCATAAATAAAACGAATACGCTAACTGTACAATTATTTTTTGAAAAGATAAGAACTTTTTTTTAAATAAGTAAATAATAACCTATTAATTATAAAAATGTCTAAATCAAAGTTGATCAGTAAAATTGATTAAAACAAATAACAGGAAATAATAATAAGGTGTAATTAACTAACAATCTATTGGGAATTGTTAGCAAACATTGCGAATTTTCTCCACTAATTACCTTAGAATCAAGTAATTTACAGAAGATCTCATTATAGACAAATGGAGTAAAAGGAACAGGTATTTGTGTAGCTTTATTCAAATATTGACTACACCTTTTCAATAAACTTGTTTACATAATTAGTCCTTGATCATTATACCTGGTCTATTGTGTTTAACAATAAATGAAGAAAATATGCAAAACTGAAAAAGATAGAAATATACCGTTTTCGCACTCCACGAATATACGTAGAAATGTGTATTGTTGGTGGTCTAACCAATTGCAATAACATTGAAATGCAAATTGACTACAGAGGAGCCTTAAATGCACATGGAGAATTTGAAAGACTTTTTAATTTTCTAAGGAGCAATATAAACTTTTCTGAGCTTGGATTCTTCAAGTCTCTAAAAGTCTCAAAGAAACCATTGATGACTCTTGAGGTTTACTAAAGGCTTTTGAAACCTCTTTCGAGTTTATAAAATGTAAAAACTTCTAGAATGCTCTTGAAAACTTTTGAAGACTGTGAAAGGCTCTTAAAAGCTATTAAAGATGGTGGAATGAAAATCTCTAGAAGAGCTCGCGTATACTCCTGCAAACTTTTTCAATATCGCTTTTAGGTAGACTTCTTCTACTTACTGTAATGGAACATACCTCATCTGCTATGACTTCGCCGTCAAAATCGCGTCATATCTTTTGATTTCTATACCTGTTTTGACTAGCCGTTTATATACAAGAAATTCCAGCATACTAATAAACAAAAATTTAGTCAGAATTTTCGTAAATTTCCTTAAATCTTCCGACTTGTCAGCGAAAACTCACTTCTCGTCCTTGGTAAACAATATATTATTACTTTTTAGCATATGTTAAATTGACAGTTTAATAGGTTTGGATGAGTTGGCTAAGCCGATCTTTAACCGTAAGGATAGATAAAGTGAAACAAATGACTCTGCATTCTAATGACATTCGTCATTCTTATTTTAAATCCACGATATAAAATGACGCTGTGTATCGCAGTGGCTTTGTGCCGAAATCATGGTACCGATATATCTATAATTAGTACAAAGGCATTCAGTTCGACTTTTTACAATAAGGGTAGTAATAGTCTAACCTTTAACAGAGAGGGTAGATAAAATAAAGAACAAATAAATGTGCAATCTAATGGTATTTGTTGCTTGTCCAATTTATGTCGTATTTATTGGACACTACACTAATATTTCTCACTTCTGGTAGCTCTTCGGGATATAACCTTTCCGAAATATTCATTTTTTAGTCGATCTAAAACAAGTCAACGTTGTATGAATTTTGGCGGCAAGACTATATAATCTTTGGTATATATTTTTTTGTAGTTTTGATCGCGTATTTTTTTCAATTCTACCAGCTCGTCAGGCTATAATTCATTAGCAATATCACAGATATTCGCTTCATGAAAGAGAACTTAGGAATGTTCAAAACAGATGCGTCAGGAAGACATTCTTTGAGTATTATGAAGGGCGTGGAAAAGCACCCAACAAGTTCAGACGTAAAGGAACCATGGTGCAACAGCAAGGATGTAGTAACAGATGCTTTGAAAGAAGAGGTGGGAAAAGAACGAAGAGGAGAGGGTAAGAAAGAATAGATGCCAGAGGAAATTTTGAACAAGATTGAAAGAAGAAAATGGAAAGTTATTAATACTGAGGATAAAGGAATGGTATAAGCAAATTAATAATCAAATAAGAAGGAAATTTGACAAGGCTAAACAACAATTGATGGAAAGCAAGGGCTTAGAGGTAGAGGAAATTGATAAACAAGGGCGCGTGGAAGAAATGTACAAAACGGCAAAGACACCAACAAGAAGAAAACCAAATCCAATTAAGTAATAAAGGCATAGACAATAAATACGGTGAAATATCACCAATTACAGAGGAGAATAAAAGAGTACCTATATAGACGAACCTATACATATATACATATATAGTCGAATAAGGTGCACCAAGACGATTTAGGGGTGGAGAATGAGTCGGAGTGTACGGAGGGCAATAAAGGACCAGAAATAATGAGGTGTAAAGTGGGAAGGGCAATGATCTCAAGGATAAGAAAGCGATTGGTTGTGACGGTATTCCTGCAGAGGTACCGAAGGCATTAGACCATTGAGCTATAGCCAGAGTTACCAAACTTGTAAATATTATATCTAAATCTAAATACAGACCAGATAATATCAAGAAAACCATATTCATTACGTTACCAAAGGAAAATAATGCAAAGGAATGCAAGGATTACCGGACTATAAGCTACATAAGCCATGCAACTAAGGTTTTAGCTAGAATATTGCTAAAAGGTAAGATAAAGAAATACGAGTATATATGAGATGAACAATTTTGATTTGCAAAGGGAAGACCAAGAAACGCCATTGGTTGGACAGGAAACAATGATGGACGTCAATAAAAATGCTTCATAGATTGAGAGAAATTATTGGGCAGTCAAGTGGGCAGTTGTTGGAAGTGGACATTGGTAAGGAAATTCTAAGGATTAGAATAGGTGGTTACAGCATAAAGACAATAAAATATGCTGACCACATGGTAGTACTTGCAGACAAAGAGAAGGAACCATACCTACAACGAATGATAAAGAAATAATATCAGTTGGAAAGTAGTTTGGAATGAAAAACATCGGCCAAACAAAACTAATACTATAAGTAAAGAAGATGAAAAAGTAAAGATACAGTTAGAAGGAGTACAGATAGAACAAGTATTTTGCGCCATTAAACATTTATATTATATGTTATTACTGTCTTTTTCCTTCTTAAACTGTTACCGGCACTATAGCAATTGACAAAATCAGCTTTTTCTTCAGCCAGATATTTATCTCTTTTAAGAAGTTATTTTGGTTGCATAAAATTAGATGCCCTTTAGAAGCGATTGTATTATTTAAAAGTAGACATACTCGTAGGTAAAAACAAAATCCCTATGTCTACTTCTTAATAAATAGCACTGATCGAAAGCCATGACGATCGTCGTCCAGCAAAACCAATATGAGTCTACAGCAACGGTTCCATGAGAATTATACTAGTCATTTTGATGTAGATGATAAGACGCACTTATGTTATACTTATTTTAGGTACTATGGCTGTTTTTACTTACTTTTTTTAAACTGTTTGTTTTTTCAATCAGAAGCTCATGTTTTAACTAAAAATTTCAATATCACTGTAGAACTTATTAGTTGTGGAAATATCTGGGGAAAAATTAAATTTGTACCTTTTATATGCCAATTTATTAGTTCATTAGATACAGTTATAGCAGGTTATAGTCTATATTATGTATATTATGAAAAACATTGCTGCATCTTTCTGTAGTACCGTTTTCATTTAATGCTATGTAAATGAACATCTCCTCAAATACGTTCGCAAATACAGCTCATTTGCACTACTTTATTTCAGGGGACAATACTTTGTGTTTGAAGAAAATAACGACGTGCCGAAAGTGGAAAACCGTAAATGGGATCTGCAAGATTTCCACTACGACAACGTCGCAATGGCCATGCTTACATTATTTGCTGTGCAAACCGGTGAAGGATGGCCACAGTAAATGCGTAAACAACAGTTTTCTGATCGTATTAACGGGACGTTTCCTTTAGGGTTCTTCAAAATTCAATGGATGCCACTTACGAAAACCAAGGGCCTATACAAAATTATCGCATAGAAATGTCCATTTTCTACATTGTATATTTTGTGGTATTTCCATTCTTTTTTGTAAATATATTCGTCGCCTTAATCATCATTACCTTCCAAGAACAGGGCGAAGCGGAGCTACAAAGTGGCGAGATAGATAAAAACCAGGTATCACCTTCGCTGATAGTTATGACACTTTTAACAAACTTTTTTTAGAAATCGTGCATAGATTTTACAATTCAAGCTCGACCTCTGGAAAGGTATATGCCCAATAAAAGAAATAGCTTTAAGTACAAAATCTGGAGGATAGTAGTGTCTACTCCATTTGAATACTTAATAATGATGTTAATCGTATTCAACACATTATTACTTATGATGAAGGTACGTATTGATTTAAGTTCATTTAGTACTAACCCTTTGAGTGAATTGTTCAAAAAAATATACACCATAGTGATAGTTTTTTGAAATTTTCAAAAAGTCGGCAGCCAAATAGAATACCGACAAATGCACATCGCACTAGTAGGTAACACGCCGTCACACCAAATGAAACAAACAAACACACTTCTATTTTTGAATGCCATTTGCAAATGCACTTTATGCATTGTCATGCATTTTGAAACGTACCTACATGTTTGGCTGCTTCATTGCTTTCAACTGCACTGTCCTTACATTCAGAAAACGAGGTGCAGTTCAAACGATTTACACTTATACTGATAGTACCCTATAAAGTTTATTAACCGTGACAAGCCTGCCTATTTTGAAGACTGGTTTGTCATCTTTTAGTCAATGTTTAAAGGAGTTACTTTTAGTACCTACTTAATCTGGTAGATCACTTTTGCTATTTAGGTTTCTTAGGTGACTATCCATAGTCAATGTTGAATGATATGATTTTTTTAATTTGAGGTGTAATATTTGCGTGTGATATCTGTGTTTACTATTAACATTAGCTTTAGATTAGATCGTCAAATCACATTATTTTATTAAAAGTGAACTGGTGTTCGTAATATCGAAACTGCATGTACGATTTATGTGTTTAAACAAAATTTCGATGATCACTACTCAGAATGGATTTTACTATGATTTTTTCCTACGTTCGTAGTAGGTACTTTATGATCCTATTTAAGTACCTGACACCTTCTTCCACCTGTTTTCGTAATCTTTACTTGTGGTAAACTACCAAAGTAAATTTCAAGCGCAAGTGCAATTTGTTTCTTTAAAATGAAATTGTTAGACATAGCATAGTGTAAACAATTAATTACACTATGGTAATATGAAAATTTGCTTTAGAAGGTTATAGGCCGGGCGCTAAATGGTTTGAGCATGCATTGAAAGTCTAACGCAGTTATGAAATAGGAATTTATTTATTTATTGTCTATATCCTACTGTAATCGAGTGATATCTCAACCTGCGAGGGACGTTATGCATTCAGTTTTTAGCTAATTAAACGACAAAAGACCTTGCAAGCAATTTCCCTTTACGCGAATTCAGTTTTGGTTACACTATCGTTTACAACCAGTCAGCTACGAAAATGCTACACAGTGGTGAAAATAAAATGTTTCTCCTTAGACCTTTTTTGGCCATTCATATATGCTGCTGCATTTGAGAACTAGAATCACTCTTCAGCCAGGCAGTAGAAGACATTGGATACGACGTATCACATTTTTTACGATAATTCTGACTCTGACTCTGATGTAATTCTTGCCACAAACCTATTGTAATAACCCCTATCCAAGCCAATAAACTAATGTTTAAAAAAACAATACGTTAGGTTCTGTGAAAAAGTGTCAGGTATGCACTATTTAGTGTAATTCATACATTCTCTTAATTAAAATTCCAAATTACTTTCAGGTATTGAAAGATATTCATTTTTGACCAACACATGTTGTTAAAAAGAAAACAAAAAACACAATAAAGGAACTAACATTCTGACTTGCTTTTGCGTAAAATTTTGTTTTTAGTACTTGTTGATCCTTGCAGTATATCTATATTTACCCATTTTTTCAGTTTTGTTTGTTGTGGAAGTTGCATGTAACCTGTTCTCGTCAGCGAAGTGTTTTACTCAATTTTATTTTTGTTTGGAAGGACACTAAGTTTAGTAAAGTGTGCTATATCATAAGATGTGTAACAATATTTAGACAGAATAGCCGCATTGTATGTTAGCAGTATGACAAGCAAGATCAAACCTTCACCGATATGCTTAAGTATCTCAACTGGGGTTTCACCAGCCTGTTCACGTTGGAGTGCATCCTCAAGATCCTTG
Organism: Photinus pyralis; assembly: GCF_008802855.1. Lineage (NCBI taxonomy): Eukaryota > Metazoa > Arthropoda > Insecta > Coleoptera > Lampyridae > Photinus > Photinus pyralis. Next base: position 8,809,098 of record NW_022170510.1, read on the forward strand.
CCTATGGTGTTCGGGTAAGAAAAGTAGATACTACTTGACTATATTAATTCTTTTAAAGATAATCGCAATATAATTATAAAATTTTAAACAAGCAGTTAAAACTAAACTAAATTCTTCTTTATTATCTTCTGTTAATAAAGTCCTTTCTCCCGCAACCCTAACACATCGCTTGATATATGAATGTTGCATGAGTATTTCGTAGTGCATGTTATGTTGGATGTAATATACACGCTCTCTTGAACATGTGCCACACACCATTGTGGTATGCTACAAATCTTACACGTTAATAAATGAACAGCGGCAACATTTAATTCGACATATTATTTTAAGCATAATCACGAAGAAATACAGTATTTATTGTTATCAATAATAATTTCTACTGAACCTGCCGACTTTTTCCCATAAACTTGTCTCAAAAGGCCACGAAGGTAGGCATTAGCTTGTAGCATAGAAGCTACATTGAAAAGTTGTTGTAGTATCACACGGCTCCACCCTTACTCTCCGACCTCCTGGCAGCAATGAACATACTGTTTACTTTCCTCTTTCTTTGCGAAACTGTACTCAAGCTCATCGCTTTTGGGATTAAGGTAATAATCACCATCATTATTTATTATAACAATAACATCACCGTTAGAACGTTTTATTATTAATATATCTTTTATATTATTTCGATTTAATTATACTTTCTTTATCACCAACATCACTAGTATCTGGTTTGATCGCAATAATCTCATTTTTTCCTTACTTTTTTTAAAATAAAGTAGTTTAATACATTTTCTGCACCTGGCATTCACTACGTAGATTTTTTAGCAATTCACATAAAGTGAGTAAAAAGTAGTGTTAAAGTAGTGCAATAATTTCGTAGCGTAACTAGATCCTTATTGACTATTTGATCAGTTGCGTCCGCTTCGAAAGTGATTAGTTTGCATGTTAGAAAATCCAAAAATCCCATCCTTTTTTTTCATTTCGTTAATTATTTAGGTTATTGTTATAGAACGTTGTAATTTTTTGTTGTATTTTTTTAATCATAAATTTGTTTAAAAAGGTAAATAATAGTTTCAGGTCAACTAGGTTTTTAGTTTCGATGTTTAGTTTTTAATGGTGTTTCTAAAATTGGGGTGTTAGTTAAATATTTAGTTTGTGTTATAGTTTAACTAAGCGTTTAAAGAAAGTTATCGAGGTTATTTAATAAACTGTAACCGTAGACCTCAACATAGAAAAGACCGTGCTCGTACCATTTTAATGAAGTTGTTGCATAACAACAAAAAACTGTACCCCAAAGTACTAATTAAAAGCTAGTATGAGTAGAAAAAAATAGAGTTCTTGGAAACTACCTACAATTCCCGTCCACATCCGTCCATAGCTGCCAGTCTGATTATCGTAGAGTTGATTATTGGGCTAAATACCATGTTCTTTCGCAAACTCGACTGCTAATCCGACTCATATTCAATAACCATTATCCTTGGACATAGAAATCGATTTGCGAAAGGTAAGACACCCTCAATGAGCATAGATCATTTCTGTTGAAAAAATCAAATGACTCATTTAATATTCACAAACGCTGTTCTAACATTGAAGGGTTCGCGAGTTCATAACATACTACAGGTCTACTTAATCTCATTTTCAGCAAAGGAGATATTTTGTTGAAAGCGGCCCAAATCTGCTTGTCCATTTGAGGACCACCAAGGGAGCTATTGTGCAAAATTGCATAAGTAGTGTAATTTACCATTAGGCATAACGGCATCATTCCCCGCTGACTGAAATGAAAGAGGTGTACTTGATATGGAACGACACGGGTTACAGTTTATTAACTAATTGACAAACATTCCTAACAGCACTTAATCTTTGTTGACAATTATCATTAATAATAACGTGACCGTACCTTCTATTCAAACATTTCTGGAAAAACAAAATTGATCGACAAACATTAAGTGCCAAAAACTTTGATACACGATATTAATGTTCGAATCTGTTATTTAGAACTTCTTCAAGGATCCATGGAATACGTTCGACTTTGTGACAGTAATCGGAAGTATTGTAGACGCGATGGTGGTAGAGTTTGGTGTAAGTATTGAATTAAAAGAATTTATAAAGAGAAGCAACAAAATAATACAAAACACTACACAAATCCACAATTAACAATATAATAATTTTGTTCCCATTATAAGGAAAGGGCCGAAAAGTTGGCAAAGGAAAGGGTACGTTTATTATCTGAAGCTTTTATTTTTTTGTGTAAAAGAAAAGTAATTAAATCAGTCGCACCACCGGATTTTGAGCTTGTGTTTGTTGATGTTTAGATTATCACGGTAGAATAGTAAGTGACAAAAGGATAAATAAGTACTTATACCTATGTAGATGACTCTTGCTAGAGGAGCTCAAGAGTAGTGCGACCAAAAGGTTAGTTATTGTTCTTGCATGTGTGCATATCTAAATATTGTAGATTAGTAAAATGAGGTTTCCTAACTAGTGATTTTTGAACATAGCCGCCAGGAGTAGAATTGGATCTCGCATCTAAGTTTTCTCTATGGTTGTCGGTTAGTTGGACGCTTGATGCACTGTTCTTTTTTTGTGTTTCGCGTTATTTATTTTTATCATAGGATTAAATGGGGCATTTTATAGTAATAATGATGCATGTTGTGAGTTTTTCTTTTAACGCACATTGAATGAATTTTGTTATTTCTCAATGTGTACTTACTGACGTAGGTAAGTGGTAAGTAAAGTTGTATACGCTAGACACATACAAAGACACAAAACTTTTACACTTAAAAACCACTTGCAGGATGCATTACTTATTAAATAAAAAATAACTGAAGCTAGTTTAACCTTTCTAAAATCCATGTTAGGTGTAAATACTACCCATAGTTCGTAGTCTTTACTTAGCATAGTAACAATGTTAGAGGCATTTTAGCATAGTAAACTTAACATGCAGCTAGCATCTTTGTTGTTAACAATAAATTACGATTTTGTGGTAATTAAACATATTTGTAGGAAAATTTCATCAACGTCGGATTTTTGCGGTTGTTTCGTGCTGCTCGACTGATCAAGCTGTTACGTCAGGGGTACACAATTCGGATACTACTGTGGACATTTGTACAAAGTTTCAAAGCCTTGCCTTACGTCTGCCTTCTTATAGCCATGTTGTTTTTTATTTATGCCATTATTGGTATGCAGGTACGTTCCAGTGCGAAGATAAACTTGACGTTATTATCTACCACTTTTTCAGGTATTTGGAAATATTGAAAATAACGCAGGGACATTCATCACTCGACACAATAACTTTAGGAATTTTATTCAAGGACTGATGTTACTGTTCAGGTAAGATTTTCAAAGGAAGACCACTTAAATGTAGTGATAAAGATCAATAAGCACATACCACCAAAGCCTTTTCGGTTATTAACTGTTAAAAGTTATTTGTGAGTTAAGGATACGTTATAGGGAAAAAATTATGCAGAATTTCATAGGGAATAAATTAGTTTTCGAGAAAAATTGACACCAGTGCGAGGTCGCATTAGAGGGTGGTTTCTGAAGCAAAAGGGGGTGCAGCACCCTCCTGAGAGGTGGGAACTCTTTTGATATGTATCCTGTAAGGAGTCCCTACCAACACTTTTAAAACTTTTTCATTTTTTTCTGCTTTAAGTCATTTTCAATGCTAATTTGCCTCGACGGCATTAACAATGACCCGATACGCACTCATGCTTTCATGGGAACAAGTTCAAAATCTTATGTAAGTCTTACAGTGGACGATTCTTCTTATCCTTCGTTTCTCGGTGTCGATGTCGGTGTGAAGTATTTTGGAACTTACCTTAATTTTACTTTTATACTTCCAGCGCTAGCTCAGGTAAATGAATGGGTACATAATAGGGAATAATTAAGTTAATTTTGATCTTCGCAGGGACTTGGTTAATTTCAACAAATAATAATCAAAATTTGGGCAAGTTATTACTACCAAAATTTACACTCTAATATGCCTTTAGGACTTGCGCAATTTTCATAATTCGGTGTACGTTTGAATTTCAGAACTTTTTTGTTCCTGGGAATAAAGATTAGTGGTTGTAATAATTACGATTGCAAAAAATGACATAAATAAATTAGAATACTAAACACACCAATAAAGCAAATATTTACAGTTACGTTGAATCTAAACCTAAACTATCTAAACAATTCTAATTTTGGAAAATACTTTAGCACTTCAATCCCCGGGTTAAATTCGAACATCATAAATAAATGGTCATTAATTCTCACGCAAAATGACCCCTAGTTTTAAAATAAGTACGCTGTTGGATTTAATTAGTATAAAGGAACATTGTCTTTTACTAGGTCTTTTACCTTATGAATTAAGTCACTTGATTCAGCGTGAGTTTGTTGAACTCGATTAGGTCGATGTCGAACCTTGGAATTGTTTTTGCGCCTTTCAAATTGTCTACGTCGTAGATGGCCACGTCCTGGTTGTTTTGAAATCTGAAACCTCCGCTGCAGTCAGTTTCCTCGGATCATTGAAAAAAAGTCGTCTTTTATTTCATTGCCTCGGATAAATGGATTCCACTGACTTGATTTTTATTTAGATCGTCACTGCTCCTTGGGAAACTTTCCACTCAGAGATATATTTGCATGTAAATGGTAATGACGGAATTTCTTCCGCGCTGAGCTATACTATTGGCTGACAATAAACTGAATATGCACTCTTTTTAGTTTACACTTTGATTGGTTATTATTGCCCTAAACGACAGTAGTTTTCGCAACGTTGTAATTGTACGTGTTAAAACCTGCGATTACCATGCGAGCTTCACAACCAAGAAGCATTATGTGTAATTGAAAATATTCACACCCATTACAATAGACAGATATTTTCCTCTGGATGAGAAGGCGACTTTTTAAAACCGGGTAGAGTTGACTAACAGCTCTTCGGGCCTTGGTCGTTGCATCGTCAAGGAGGTACTTCTCTTATATAAATATGTAACCCAGTTTTCATTGTGTTTGTTAACGGATCTATGCAGCGGTGGATGTCATCCAGGTTGTTTATTTGTGATTTTGTTTTGGATATGTTTATAATAGAAGCCCTTCCAGCTACGTTGATGACTGATGGTAGACCTTGCATTGATGTCGGCGATAAACGGGAAGGCGGTTTGAGCTGAGTTTTTCCACGACATCTAAATTGCAGAGTAGGCGAAGGTGGAAGAGGAAATCGAGGGTAGGGTAGTTGAAGAATCAAGGAAGACGAAAATGTCGAAAAGGAAAGAGTAAAAATGTCAGACAAATAGAATAAGGGGGAGGAGTCCGAATAAACAGAAGACGGCGAGGCAAACACATTAAGATGTACGATTCGAGGAAGACTTCGTGAAAGCTGCCTCAAGTAACCAGAAGGGAGTTGAAAAAACAGTTGTAGTATTATAGTTGGAATGGAGGAAGGCGTTCTTCCCAATTAGGTAAGTGTGTTCCCCAAATTTTGGACTCATTTGAGAGATTTGCTATGAATTCAGACACAGTCAATAAAACCACGTACCAAATAAATTGGCCAAGAGCTGAAAAGGCGAGAAAAAACGTAGAGACCGAAGAAGCCTAGGAAAATAAGGAATTACATGGGCGTAGGCAAGTAAGAAGGCCGGCAGAGATCATAAAGATACCCGATAAAGAGCCGATAAAAATGATTAATAAAACGAAAAATCCGAGGGAGAGTAATAACACAAGGAGGTCCAGGAAGATAACGAAGAAACCGGAAAAGCTGTGAACAGCAAAGAAATGAAAGGGGCGTATGAAACGCAACAAGGTCGAGAAAGATGATGAAGAAAGCAAAAAAAACTGAGGTAAAAAAAGAAAATAGGAAATTAACGTAACATAAAAAACAAGGATACCGCGGAAAAATATGAAGAAATCGAAAGAGCCGATGGAAATGATATATAACTCGAAAACCGAGGGAAAGAGGGAAACTGCGGAAATTAGAGTAGGAAACCGAGGAGGCGAAAGAAGATTATAATGAAACCACAAGGTCGAAGAAATTAAGGAAAATACACTTTAAAAAACGCATGAAAGCGAGGACGTCGAGAAGGGTGATGAATAAACCGCAAAATCCGAGGAAAAAAGGAAAGTACGCATCCTGAGGAAGAGGATAAAAACCGAAAAATCTGAGAGAAAAAAGTAAAATGGGGGAATTTACAGACTGTAGGAAAGCGAGGAATCCGGCGAAGATGATGAAGGAAATGAAAAATCCCAGGAAAACGAAAATTAAAAAATTAAGTGGAAAAAATGATGAATGTGTTAAAAAACAAAAAAAAGACAACGACAAGAAGTGAAATAAGGGAATTAAAGGTACCTAAGCAGGAAAATCCGAGCGCGAATTCGTGCAGTTTCCGGTGCGGTGGTGTTTTGCATTGGTAGAGGTTGGTTCTTCACCTGGGAGCTAGGAGACGGCAGGAGGTGCTGTTTCCATGACTGGATCGGAGGAGGTGTCGTTTTGCGTCTTGCGATCCTTGTTGATTCCTCTAGCATAGGTGAATGCTGATTCTTTTTGTCCTTTTGTCGAGGTACATGCTGATAATTCCGTTTGCTTCTCCGGTTGGGGAGGTATTTTCAACTGTTTTTCATGAATATCATGGGTCGAAAAGCGAAGCAATTTGATCGTCTTCGGACTGACCTAATCAACCTACTCACTAGAGACAAGTACTGTCACGGTATTTGCACATTCATTGTTTATTAATTTATAACAACACTACGAAACACACGCGAAAAGCAAAGGAAATACACTGCACCAATCGGAGGTTTAGTTGACACGAAAGCAAATAATGTCGAAAGTCCATAGGTAACGATATAATCTTCTACCCTAATTGTGCGTGAAAGGCCAGTTGGTCCAATGTTGACCACGGTTTAGTACTCGTTGAGAAAATGAATTGCACATATGGTGAATTCTGCATTCGTCATTTTTAACGAGAAGGACGGGGAAATATTGCAGGCACGGCAAATTTCCTACAACGCTTTCTATTATTGTGGAAAAATCCCTAGGAGCTTTCGAAAAAATCAACTTTTTAAGATTATAATTTAAGTTGTTAAACTATGACCATCAATTTGAAAACACCCTATAGAAGAGCGATCAAAATTTAAATCATTCTCATGTAGCATTGTTCATTTTGGAAGGTTTTTGGAAATTCAAGTCAACGGAGTAACTTGAAAACCTTTGATGCTGGGTATAGGGAAATGTGGTATTAAAACGAAGTAGATTTTCATGTAGATTTCGAAAATACAATAAAATATAGGGTGTTCTATTTAAAATAAGAAAGTTGCTATCCACATCCGGTGAAATCGGAAGAGAAACGATCATGATAATTTTTTCCTTCGATAGCTCATGAGAAACTATGTTGGAATGCAAATCTTCAGATTTACAGTTATTTGTACAACTAGAGAAGAAAGTGGAGTTTTTTCAACTCAAGTTTAAAGTTTGACACATGAGCGTAGCGAGTGTGTCAATCGAACGAGAGTTGAAAAACACTTTCTTCTCAAGTGTTACACATATTTTTTTCTGAAACTACAATTAACATTCAAAAATTATTGTTTGCAATAATGACGTTTGACAGTAAAGTAATCTAGATACCTGTATGTTTAAATTTTAAATGTCATTATTAAGATTAAAGCAGCAATTGTTTTTTTCTTTCCTCACTAGAGAAGAAAATCACATTTTCTTCACCCGTTTTAAAGACGAAAGTAGTTGTTTCTAAAGTAGTTTCAGAAAAAATTATTAATAGGAGAATACTTTTAGGCAACGGTTTGCGTCAAACAGCCTTTATAGTTTCCACCGTTCACTGAAGAAGCTTTGGCAAATGACCTGTCAGTCTTTGCGTTGATCCTCATGTGCAACCATTCGTATCTGTTCTTTGTATTTGGATAATTTTAAGTATCTTTGGGCGCAATAATAATAATGAATAACGAATTTCGGGCACCTACAATATTCCGTTATTTTAGAATTCAGCAACTATGTGAACCCGCCAGATATCATGATGTGCTTATAAAAAATCTAAGAAGCTCTTTTAGTCGATAAAGCTGTAAAGTACTTGCAGTTTGGGTTACACTTTAACTAAACAATTCTGATACAAACCGAACTACCTACCTACTTATATAGTGCTTGAACATTTGTTTTGTAACTATAAGCAAATAATACTTACTCTTTGCTATAAGTTAAGAAAATCAAACATGTAACTTCTCGAGTACTAAATATATTACTATAAGTAGACAAGTTGCTTCCACCCATTTGCAAAAACGGCTTTATTTTGCTCATGATATATGTTCCAATATATCGAACAGAAATCCTAATGAAATTATATTTTAGGTGCGCAACGGGAGAAGCTTGGCCTTTTATAATGCTATCCTGTATTAAAGATCGGCCGTGTGATCCTGAAGCACGAAAACCGACCAACAGCTGTGGTTCTAATCTCGCATACGCTTACTTCGTTTCGTTCATCTTCTTTTGCTCCTTCCTCGTAAGTACCAAATGTTAACATCACCATAACCATATAAATTATTTTGCAGATGTTGAATTTGTTTGTCGCCGTCATCATGGATAATTTCGACTACCTTACTAGAGATCCCTCTATTTTGGGCGCGCATCATTTAGACGAATTTGTTCGCATTTGGGCCGAGTATGATCCAAATGCAACGTAAGGCGTTTATTTCCTCTTCGATTTATTTGCACGTACTTTTCAGCGGAAAAATCTTATACCAGGAGATGTATGACATGCTTAAAAATATGGATCCTCCTTTGGGGTTTGGAAACAAATGTCCAAATAGGTTAGCGTACAAGAAATTAATCCGAATGAATATGCCCGTAGACGGCGATGGAAAAGTTAATTTTACCACGACACTGTTTGCACTTATTAGAGAAAATTTAAATATGAAAATGAGACCTGGTTAGTAAATTACAAAGATTTTTAACGATCTCACATTGCTATTGTAGCCGAGGAAATGGACCAAGCTGATGATGAACTAAGAGAAACAATTAAAAGTATCTGGCCAATCCAAGCTAAATCCATGATTGATCTTCTAGTTCCTCCAAGTGATCAATTAAACAATGGAAAGCTGACTGTTGGCAAGATTTATGGTGCCTTGTTGATTCTCGAGAGTTGGCGTTCCACGAGATTCGGTCAAATGGAGCCAACGGGTCCTCCGGTACGTAATCTATTATTCTACAATCATTCTGAATCGGTTTACTATAATCTGATGGTCTGGTCGAAAAGTTCAAAATTGTTATAACGGTATTCTGTTTATGACAGAGAGGTACTAATTGGATGTAGTAGTTTTACCATACTTATGTGTTTAGCTACCCCAGATCTTTCCATTGCCCTTTTTGTTGTTAGAGAAAGCATATGTGCCTGAAATTGTTATCTATCCCTTATACTATTTACGAAACACATAGTATAGACGAGATTACCAAAAATAGATGTATAGGTTAGTTCCCTATAACGTTTTATGTTTATTGCAGGATTATGGAAATAGCCCCTCGGCGAATCACGCGGTAGTACCTAATTTCTTTTTTGTTTTAAATTTCACTAACCGCTCGAAGCATCTGGTGGTTGCGTTGACCACTATTAAATTCTCATTCATAGTATAGTCCTGTAGGACAGTTTTTAGCCTTTTTTAATAGTTTTTCTCTTGTGCCTGCATTATCCTGCACTTCTGTTAATTAGCATTAGTACCCACCTCTTTACTCAGAACATTGAAGTTTATGATAATTATTAACTAGTTACACAATAGTGCATGTAGTTTTGTATTAACACGATTAACCTATACCTATCTCACACGTACCTAACAAAATTATCTTTACTTCATTAGGTGATGTTATTGAGAAGTGTTTTTTGTGTAGTAGCAACTCATGGCATTATGCACTTATGCAATGGGAATCTAACATTAACTTACACGCTTTCATTATCGATGCATTTTACAATCAACCTTCTGGAGCGAACGTAAGACGATGCCAAAATGTATTTAATCAAAAAACTGTAATTACGCATCTGACGCATCACAATCCATCTTTTTACAAGGAAATTATAGGGAATGGTTGTATTATTCAAAATATGATGACGGGTCGAGGTACACAAAACAAGCTTGACGTATTTTTATAATTAATAACATTTAGTGGGAAATGTGCCTAAATATTTCCATAAGTGCTTTTCAATTCACGTCAATAATACATCAACGTGTAGAAACAATCACAGAAAGAAAGAGGTAAATTGCATTGACGAGAGGGTACAGCTTCCGTTCTTAACACGCAAAAGCATGTAAGATTGGAAGCAGACCTTCGTTGTCATAATCCTGCTTTCGTCGTTCTACTTTTCCGTAACTATTTGGATTTTTCAGGAAAATTGCATGGAATTGTTCATTTTGTTGAATTGTAACCGATAACGTTTGCATCATAAATAAAGCAGACGATGTTTTATCTGCATCTGGCAGTATTTATTGATTTGAAAGTATAATTCAGGTAACGTATCGATTTTGAACTTTTTTGAGGGGTATTTAGTTCCTAATTCTGCTTGCCATAAATCTACCAAAATTAAGTTTTGGATACCTACATCAGTACTATATTAAACCACATCCAGAACAAGTATTTTCATACGCAAAGCAGAAAAGGTAAGTTTTATATACAACGAGGTAATAACTTAACGTTACCATCAAAATTCTTCTACATCTTTTAATACTCGCAATACTTTCTCACGACACGCGCCATGTAACGGAATTATTGTCACTGCATTTTTCAACCAAAAACCACCATATGGCGCTTGACTTACACAATTTTTTAATTATTTATTGGAAAAACTTTGTTATTTGGCTACATAACCATAATTTTGATGTTTTGGGTACGCCAGTAACTGTTAAGTAGAAATGTCCACGTCCACATATATTAGAAGTGTATTCCTGTATCCTTGACGATTATTGTGCAGGCTGCGCAATATCAACTTTCTCATTTTTTAATGAAATTTTAACCACAGACACTTGTAGTAAAGGCAAACATATCACATATTGTAATCATCACATTAATTTGCGCAATCAACTGTCTTATTTATCGAGATATATTTTGAAAGCCGCCGTATCTTCATGAATCGGACTACCAGTACAGAAGCAGCTGGACAAAACCGTTCTTGCAAGAATTGAATCTAGCTCTGGCAGTTTGCACCGACAAATTTAAGTGGAGCTTAGCTTAAGCGAAGCTTAAAATCCATGGCAACCATTGTCTCAATAATCGTTGCCATGGAATTTAAGGTACGCTTAAGCTAAGCTCCGCTTAAATTTGTCGGTGCAAACGGCCATAAGTTGTTTTTAACTGAGGGGGTTGCGATAGATAGTAGGGGTCGGTAAAGGGTTATTCTCCGACATTATTAGATTTCTTTTGACCCCTGTACGATATGTGTAACAGTTGACGAACGTGTCTTAGTATAGACTGGTGAATAGACGCACGCAAAAAGTGGTCAATAGCGCAAAACTTCAATAAAGGGATTCCTAAGCGCAATGTTCTAGGCTCTATTTGTTAAAACTTTTCTGGTTCAGATCGCATTTCCGTTTGATAAACAAATTTCCCGGTTCGGTTTACAATTATTCCCAGGATGAGTTTGCCTGTAAGCAATCCTCTTGGATATAGATCGAAATTTTAAAATCGACCATAAGTAGGTACCTACGTATAACATAACAATTATTCAAAGGTCGATTTGTCTATCTCTAAATCGGAACATGAACTTCCCCTAGCGAACGAGTAATCTGGGAGCGAATGTACCATGGAGGCGAAAATTCTTAAAGCGAATCTTTTGTGAGCGAATCTTTAGAAAATGTTTCACAAAAATGGAACAGCGCTTTAACATTGCGTAGATATTTTTCCGAGAGCTTTTCTAAACGTTAATCCTTCTTGGAGGAAACGACGGCACGTAACATATTTTTCCCGAAAGCGTCATGAAGTTCATTTTCATGCCTGCTTTATGTAAATAGTTATTTACGTAAAAGTCAGGAAAATGACACATTACTGGCGGGGAAACATTTTAGGGTCAAGTAATGTCACTTTACTGACGATTTTTGTATTACATTTTTCCAGAAATCGTCTTTTGTAATATAAAATTTCAATTTTCATATAGAACTTTTGATAAATGTCAAACTGTCAGTGATGACAGGAGTTTTTATAGACATTACCAATGTGACATGCAAGGAGGCAAGAAAAGTAATCAGATAAAGTGTTACTGCCACTGGAAACTAAAATTTCCTGACATAAAGTAGCCATAAAAATGAAGGTTTTATGACCATTTCGGGAAATGAAATTTTCGTTTCTACTACTACTTTTCACGCCTCACTTTCCCAGACTATTAATTGAAATTGTATATTAAAAAAGACAATTTCAGGAATATTATAATACATAACAAAACTCGTTAGTGAAATGACTTGGGTCGCCAATAACATTTTCCTGACCTTTATTAAATAATGTATACATTGAGTGGACATAGTGAGCGTACACGATTTCCAAATCCCTTCCATAGCCCTGTTGATCAATGACCTTCTGGATGCTGATTATTTGAGTTTATATCTTTGCAACGAGTCGCAATTTCTTAAAGCAGCGGTCGCCAAGCGGTGGTCCGCGGACCACTGGTATGAAAATTTTAGTGGTGATCACCAATGCTAACTTACTGATTAGGTATGCGTTGTTTATAGCTTCCCTTCCCACATTCCACGTTGGTAAACAACAGGTCGAGAAGTGAGTTTTCGCTGACAAGTCGGAAGTTTTAAGCGCCGAGTACGGAAATTCCGACGTGTAAACACTAATTTTTTTAATTAGTATGCTGGAATTGCTGGTATATAAACGGCTAGTCAATACAGTTATACGGCCTAGAGTGCGGATTTATGGCACTTTGCCTACACGTTAATGTTGAATGCAGAACATAATGGTTTTGGATATACACGTTTCATGAAAAATGAAAGCGTTTGAGGCTATTTTTATTTTGCCATTTTTGCTTTTTTTAACAATGGTGCTTTAAATGCCTTCAAACGCTTTTTGCTTGCTTTTTTTTACATTTCTACACTGAGATTAGAATAATATCTCGCATATTAACTTAATGTGGGCAAGAATGTTGGGATTTGAATAGCGCACTGGAAAAAATTAGAATCCCAAAATTTGCCACTTGACGAATCAATTAAAATCGTAGAAGATTTTCAAAGGGAAACAAATTTGATAAACGGTCCAATAGCCGATATAGTTCAGAAGAAATTAGGGGACGTGGTAACAAAAAATTCTGGTTTTCTTATTCTTTCAAAAATCTCCAAAAGCCTAACCGGAAATTTCGTTGAAGATTTAGAAGCACATACTACAGCACCATTAAACGTCTTTAAATTTGCACCAATTACCTCGAGAGAAGCTTTTCCGTCTATAAATATATTTTATCGGACCGAAGGCCAAACTTTTAATTGCAAATTTGGAGAAATACATAATTGTGAATTGTTTTTCCGATCATTAGAGCAAAGATAATCTTTTATTAGAGTTAGTTTCATCATAATAATGTTTTATTGAGGAATACAGGTTTTTTTTGTGTGGATGTTTGATTGTGCATTTGTTTGCTTACTTTGCCTTTTTTTCAGCTTTTTTTGCCCGTTTTGTTGCATATAATAAGCGCTTATTTTATAAAAATAAATGCATTTTTATCCGCACTCTTTATACCAATCAAAAGAGGCAGAGAAGTGGAAAAGAGGCAGAGAAGTAAACTTTCTCTGCCTGTTTACTTCGCTGATCATATTCAAACAGCGAAGTATATATGTAGATCAATAGATACAATATTTTTTGTTTGGTGGTCCGTGAGGATCAAAACGTTGGCGACTGCTGGTTTAAAGTACCACTTGATACTAAGTACTACATTTTTATGCTGTTGCTACTACGCAAAATTCACAAGTACCCTATTGCATATGGCAATTTTTTGCATGATATGGTTTTGCATTTGGAATGTGTTTTTTATTACATTTTTTACACATCTTTAAACCACATCCGTTACAACATATTGAATAGATAGACTTCAGAACTTTTATTTCTTAGAGGAAGTTTGACAGTACCTACTATTATTTAAATGTTACGTCAATCTGAGCAGACTTAGTAGGTATGTAATGTTAAGTGGAGAGACGCTCAACTTGAGCTCACGTCTGAAAGTTCGTTTAAAGTTAAAGTTATGTTAAATGACAGAAAGCGTCGTTTTTTGACTGCCTGTTGGATATGGCGGGCCACTTGGGGGAGAGTCGTACAGGTTCGCTTAGTTTGGAAGGTGCACCTCTAATGGGTGGACACGAAGTTACGGACACTCATCAACATCACGATGAAGGTCCACTTGCAGCTCTCGCCCGTCGAAATACGAAACGTAGTCGATCGTTCAGGTAAACGTTGACCTGTTAGAGCCAAATACGATGATTCTTATCACCCTCATTGTTTACAGGAACAAAAAGGTGAAGGTCGAAAACTATGTGGTAAATTGTTGTTCTCGTAATTATCACTAAGATCTAGAAACAATAAAACTACTCGTTAGTTTAGGTCTACAATGTTTTTGTTCATTAGAAACAAAATTCAATTCGATACTACGGTAAATGTAGAAGATTAGTTAAGGAATGAATAGTTATAATTTGTATAAATACATTAGGTACCTATAGTATTCAAACATAATCGAAAAACAAGATTCATTTCATAGCATTACTAGTACAGTTAACAATTAGAATGTCTAACCAAAAACTCGTACTAACTTAGATGGTAGGTATCAATATACAGTTTGTGTGACGTTTTAAGCACCTTAAGCATGACTAGTGCATGAATATTGTTGATCTAATGTCTTTTTATAGGACATAGTATGAATGGGGGAAACAGTAATTTCCTTACTTCTATATTTACATATTTGATATTTTCTTATAAATGATATTAGTTTTTTTTAAATGCATGTTAAGACAATAGTCTCATTTGCATGTAGGTCATGGAGTTGCAAGAGGCTTTAGGTTCCCGAAGGCAGTCTTGTGAAAGTTTAGTGGACCAACAACATCTTCATCCTGCATATACGAATTCTCACCGCAGATCACCAAGCCTGAGGTGATATACAACTACCTAATCGTTTAATTCACACTGATGGCCCGCATTTTTGCAGACGTGCCAATTCACCGTCTTTGGCACGCAGTCCGTCACCACGTCGTCATTATCCACACCATCTTCACCACGACATCGGTTTCTCTGATACAGTATCCAACGTTGTAGAAATAGTAAAACATGAACACCAAAGGGCACAGTCAAATAAGAGTAGATATATACGAGGTATGTCTTACTATACAGTATGCTTTAGTTCAACATTTACTTCTAAAGGATCTTGGTCAGCCTCTACAAGCCCGGCTAGGTCACCTTCGCCAACCGGTCGAAGGCATAACTCGTCTAGGCATGGTTTACTAAGATCGTCACGAAGAGGTTACGGTACCACAAGTCTTTGTCAACGATCGCGTTCTCCCAGTCCCACACATGTAACACCTCATCAACACGGACCTGCGACCATTGGTAGAATCAAATTTAGGTTTTCTCAAAAATTTACACAAATTACACATTCCTTTCACTTGTCTCCTTTTCTTTCGGATTGTAACCGCTTACTGAATAACCCCTACTCGTTGGGTCTCTACGGATTTTTCCAATTTTAGGTTTATACAGAGAACATTGAACATTTTATTTCTTGCGATTTACTTGTATGTGTCGGAATTTATTACCGTCATGCATATTTAGCAGGAGCCGTTGTGGGTTTGCCAATGCAACAATCCGCCGCGTTGCAAAGCAGTATGCAACATAGTCATCCAGTACTTGGCAGTCGTAGGACGCAGGGCCGCAGATTGCCGCCAACACCGTGCAAACCGTCCACATTGCAACTGCGACCGGGACCCATTAACTTTCCAAAACTGAACGCTTCACCAACACACGTAAGAGGTCATTTGAACAGACAGTGTAAACTGACTTCATTTATAGATGCAATCTCAATCAGCGCACGCAACTCCCCATGGCGGACACGTAGTCTCACAAAACGTTGTACGGGAACCCTTGCGAGAAATAATACCGCCGCTTAGTTACGAGGGCTCACAAGCACCACTTAGTTTTGAGCAAGCAGTTGCACTTGGGCGCGGTGGAAGAATGTTACCAAGTCCCGTTCCAAATGGATACAAACCGAAACCAACACGTTCCCGTCATTCGGATTCAGATGATGACGATTGGTGCTAACATAAGGGGTGTATTCGTATATTGACCAACTAATTTATTACGTCCCCAAGTATTCGTTTCATCTTTGCGCGAAGATGATTGAAGATACTGTTGATAGTTAAAAGTGCTTTAAACAAGCTATTTATCGCTCGCCTGGTACCATTAACGCCAAAAGTGTGTTCCGTTTTTAAATTTTGCTGAAAATACGTGATTCTACATCTGAAATTTCGATTTCCCCTTAAATTTCCTACACCAAATCACCAAAACGTAAAAGCAGGAACACTTTGGTACCGGAGTACTTCCAGGAATTGAAATACATGTGTTTAACTGTCGAAAACGTACTTTGTGACCGAAGAAGCATAAAATAATTTATTAATTCGAAACCTTTCTAAATACTGCCAAGAATGTTTTGTTGCTCTTATGTTAATTGCACTTCATTAAAGTGAATTTGCGAGTGCCCGCGTACGTACGTTGCGTTTGTAATTGTACCTTGGACGTGTGGATGATGAAGATGATGATGTCTACAGTAGTTCAACCGTATTCTAATAAATAATTATATAATTCTTCCCTAAAGTGCTTTAAAATCACTACATTTACAATTGTACTTGTTAATAAAGTTTAGCTTAAACTGTAGCTGACGGTTATTAAATTATTTAATGATTTAAGTGTGATTTAGTGCCATCAGTTCAATAGGATCACTGTTTCTGTGATAAACAAGCACACTACGAGGTGCAGTATTGAGCACACTACGAACTGTATTAAAGACCATTTTTCTTTGTTTTGTGCTCTGATTTTTATTTATTTGTTTAGTATCACTATTATAAGTTTTTAAATTTAGCGATGATTTTAGTATCTATTAAAAAATTGTTGATATAACATTTAGCCTGTAACTATAGTTTATTACAAAAATGATGCCTTATATAAATCTAAATTAATCTATGACAACTATTAAGTTATAAGAACCTACTAAACCACGTGTAATCTTGTACTTGTGTGTTTCAATTCTTAATTTTACATATTACGTATTTGAAGTTGATAGGTGTTACATAGTCTCTTCTTGCAATCCGAGTATCAATATTTCGCCTTCCTTCTCTTAGGACGTGGAAGGCAGGGTGAATGTTTTTGGCGATACTTGTTATACCTACCCAGTTGTTAAACCATGTGCCGAGTTGGATTGTGGATTGTATATAACCTACCTTCCGTCGATTACATTCACCGATTTAAGGCAAATTGTCATTTTTCTTGTTTTTATTACTGCAGAATTGTGGTTGTTGTCATATAACAACAATACTGTGTACTGTCGTTAACGACAGCCTTAGTAACTATGGAGCCTTTCCGCTTCGTTTGTGGTCGGCTTCCATTTTCATCTATTTTAATATACCTACCTATTTAATAATTCTGCCAATTTGACAAAAATGCGGGTCTAGAATTCTATTACTTGTACGTATAGCTTAGACATGGAACGTGTGCGTACCATTTATACCCGTGTGCATGTCAAGTCGTTTGTGTGGGCTTAGCTCAAATATTTTATGGCAGGTGCGGACATTTCATATTGCAAACAAAATGTACCACTTAACCGAAATACGTACTACATTCTTTTTACTTCGCATTTCCGCTAATCATTGTACATAAAGAGAATTTTTGTATCAAGCCGTACATACAACGTCAATAGGAAATGTCCGTTATAAATAAATTGTCTTTGCAGGACGTCCTAAATATGTTTCTGCACATGCCATCGTTTACGAATGAATACAATTTTATTATTACATGTATAAAATAATAAATATATATAATATCCATATATAGTGTTAATAGTTCTTCAGCATGTTAGCAACATATCTAGGATGTACTGCAAATTGTATAAATAAATTTATACATCTTTTTCATATAATATTAAGTTGTTGAATATTTATGTATTTACCTATGTCCATTAGAATTTGCATTAGTGTTAAAATATCATTATCATCGCTTAAAAGCCCATTTTTTTAAAATAAAATAATGAAAATTAAGATACATTATCATAGTTTCCTCATTTTGCATTTTCATACTTACTATCAAAGAGTATGGGTACTCTTTGCTTACTATAAGGGTGTTGTACATTTTGGTAGGTACCACATCTGTTTTAATATAGTGTTCGAGGTAAACCAAACCTCTTTAGAGATATTCTGCACTAATTCTGTATTTTGATGGAGGGTGTTTTATTGAAGATAGTTTTATTTACAAACGAATATGTCGAAAAATCTTAATAAGTAACATTTTTCCAAAAAATGAAAAAAACGAATATTGAATTTGAAAAATGATTTCTTGGACAGTTTGATTGAGCTTATATACAGGTAAGAAGCGCCTAACAAAAAGAACACCTTCAGAGGACGAGGAAACTCTGGACAGAGCTACTTCCAGGTTTTTATTGTTACTCGTAAAAGAACGTTCTGTAAAACGTTCAACAGAACGTGGCACTTCTTTTTGTAAAAAACTATTATACCTTACAAATTTCAAATTACACTTTAGGTACAAATATTCTTCAGAAAAAATTAGAAAATGCGTTCTTAATTCTTACTGCCTGAAAAATGGGAGACTTTTTACTGACTGATTGGCTGACTGATCGCTCGAACACTAATTTAATTATATGATTACCGAGGTAATAACTGCCTTATATATTTTGTTTTTGTTCTAAAAACTCCAAAAATGAACTTGAACGAAAGGGGTGGGTAATTAATTAATAGGAAGTAAATTTAATTAAAACCAAACAATGCCAAAAACTATAAATAATGTGTCCAATATTCGAACATTTTACTTTCACTAACTGTGGACTGTTCGAGTGCCTTTTAAGCCTTTTATAAATCGATCGAGATCTCGGCAACGGCATGTCGTAAAACTTTCAGTTTTCAACATTATATTTGTACTATATAATGTTCTCGCTTAAGTAATTTATGAATTTTATTAAAAGGTCAGCTTTTATATATTGACCTGTGGTCCTGTAACTCGCCAACGGATTTTAGAACCTTGCGTTCTTTTTGAAGCTTATGGATTCACTAACTGTCGACTGGCCGATCATTCGTTAGTTCCGGCGCCTTTTATAAATCGATCATGATCTTGGTACAGGCGAAATGTCGTAGAACCCTCAACGTTTCAGCATAAGATATACATATACAATCGAGTTATTCTTACGTTGCTTATAGCATAAAAGCAATATCCACATCAAAAATGCGCTTAGTATAGTGATAGCATTTGCTTTGTTTCGATTTTGACCCAAAATAAAAGAGAGATCAACTTCATTGAAATTTAAGCTGGATCGCGCTCTTACAAAAAGTAATCAGTTACCGATTACCGTTTTTTTTTTTCAGCTATAAAAAGCTCGCGATGCTCTTTTACTTTCCATTAAAACGGAACCTCGATTCCCGAGCTATATTTAAACAAGAGCTAACGACTACAAAAGTACTCGCGATTACAAATAACCCCGCGATTTTCAAAAAAAGCTCACGATTGCCGAAAACTTCCGATTATTCTGAAACAAAGCTTTGAGTTCAATTTTTAAAAGTAATCGTACCGCGAATATCTGGCACCACTTTAAACAAGTTCTCGGAATTACAGTAATGCGACTACTTTTCTGGTCTAAAGCTGGTAAGCCTAGGATAGTGTACTCTTGGACCTTGGTGACACCTCAAGTTTGGTTCAAACATATTACTTTGTTGTGTTCGACCGTTCATTTGCTCTCCGTTCTCATTTTTCTAGAGACTTAACGTTTTTGAGATGGGTCTGTGGCACACACTTCGTCATTAATTGTTTGTACAGTAAGAAAAGACGAAAGACGAAAATGAGGCATAAAATTTGGAATTGGGGGAAAATAATGGCTGGGGAATAGTTTTCTAAAAGTATAGTGTTTAAAGAGTATGTATTCTTCTTTTTTAACCCATGAAAGGTAACATATGAGAGAATCTTTTGCGATAGTTTGCGCGTTCCAAATAATTGTTTTTTATATTAAACATTTATCATAGATTTTTAATTTTTTTAGTTTGGCCCGGCATTTTATGTAGGTATGTTCATTGAATTGTGATAAAGCAGGATGCTAAAAAGCATTATGCGGGTCACTCTGTAATTGGGCGCGAGCCTGTTGAGGGCCCAGAACAAGAGAGGGATAATAAATAAATAAGTAAATGATATTTCTTACACAGTTATGAATTGGTCTATTTTAATTTTATCGTATTTGACTCAAAAATACGTAATACGTAAAATGCCACTCATATATTATCACTTTTTTAACTTAAAAGTTAACCCGTTAAGCAAATCATTAACTTCGTTAATTAACGATTAGCGAATTAATCCCCACACATGATTAGTAGTAATTATAATCACGCGTATAGAACACACCATAATATAGGTAGGTACAAAAAAATCCACAATAACTAATGCTCTATCGGCGTTGAACTTGGAAATTATGCATTTTTTAGAAATTGTGTACTTAGTAATTTAAAGCATAAAAAATTTCCTCCATTTAAGTCCTTTACTCAGTGCTGTATTGGAGGGTATACGCGGGTATACGTCGTATACGTTTAAAAGACGATTTTCTTTTACGTATACGGAAATGACAATTTGCTAAGTACGCAAATATACGGTGGTATACGTATAATACTGAAAATCTTGGACTAATATGGTGTTTTATTCTTTACGTCGGTAACTTCTGGCGGGCATCCACCTTTGAAAATCCTATCGAAACTGTAAGAGGTCTCGGGCAGTTTCTAGCACTCCAGTCGTCAGTATAACACCTTTGTGGCCCTTACCACATCGATCAGCAGATGACACTAGATAAAAAAATTATTCCTTCTACGTTTGCACGTGAATTCCTTTGGGAAATGTTATGAAAGTAACCTGTTTTGTAAAAATTTACTAAAATTAAAATTTTTTAAACCCTTGTTTAAGTTTAAGTTTAGTTGCTCACAATATTGATGATACGGATTAGGTATTTTGTCTATTTCTAAGAAACTGAAAAAATTCTTTAGGTTCCTAAAGAGATTTTTAAGAGAAAGATACTTCCAAGATTCCCAATTTTAGACACGGCTTGTAACAAAATTGTAACTTTAAAATTTAAGTGTAAATCGAAAACTGCGTTGACATGAATTTCGTACTTCCGCCAAAATCAGAAATACTGACTTTTTGAACTGTTCTAAGTGTACCAAGTGTGGTTCCAATCGATTCAGCCGTTAACCAGAAATAAGAGTTTTACACACTTGCGCGATTTTGCCCAAAAGCTTTTCAGCTCTTTCTTTTATGTATGAGAGTATATATAAGTATCGTAAGCCTCGGTTCAACCGTTTAACAGGAAATGAGAGTACACACAGACAGACAGACGATTCGGATTCCTGGTGCTCTTAATCTAAAATGTGTATAGGTACCTATACCTACCTAATCGTAAAAAAAGTGGGAAGTCATTTTTACCCCAATGCAAGGTTTTTCTCGTCCACTGCCGGTAATCCTACTCGCACCTTAATGTCTCGAGGCCTAATGGTCGCGCCCTAACGACTGCGCTCAAATGGCCGTGCCCTAATTTCCGGCTTCGATATTTTACAATAAGACGTCCTCCATGATCCTTATACCTACCTGCGCTGAGCGATCTTGAGATCTTTCCAGTCCTCAGGCAGCTTAGTTCGCATGGCCGTATTAAAGAGCGTGAGAACCTCCTTACGAACCTTTTCAAGGTCTGATTTCCACCAAGATGTCCTTGTCGTTCGTCAAAATTAAGGTCCGCAGTTATCGCGACGCTTGCCCACAATTTCAACAGTACTCTTATAAACTCAGCCAGTTTGGCGGGTGGAACCTCTTCTTAGTCGTACGGGAGAAGCAGATCACCAAGTGCCTGCTCCATCTTCTACCATCTTTCCCTGATGTCTTACATACATACCTCTCTCAATGACTTATTTAATAAGCACGCACCCTTTAAAAAGAGCCTTATAACGAAATTACCGGCTCCTTGGCTAAACGACAACGTCAAATTCCTCATGCAGCAGCGGGACTTTGCTTTTAAACTTTACAAAGAAAATAAAACTCTTGATAACAAAATTCAGTACAACCAACTACGGAATGAAGTTACCACATTGTGTAGGCGTGTCAAAAAAAATTACTACGATGAGCTCTCTCGTAAGAAACGTACAAAACAAATTTGGAAAGATCTGAAAAATTGTGTTACTACAATATCCAAAGATAAGTTAACCCTGCCTGAACACTTGGAAGACGTTGATGCAATAAATGATTACTTTTTACGGTCAGTTCCTAAGTTTCAAGTAAGTCAGAATGATATCGCCCATTATTATAGGCAGCGTTCCAATATCGATGAATTAAGAAGCTACTTAACAACTCACAATATTTTGCCTGAACACCAATCAGGATTTCGAACGGGTTATAGTTCAGTCACTGCGCTACTTAAAATCACCGACGATATTTTCTCAGCAATAGATAAACAACTTGCCACAATCCTAGTTCTGCTTGATTTTTCAAAAGCATTTGACACTCTTGACCACGCTTTGCTGTTGGTCATTCTCAAACACTGTGGTTTGTCCCTTCAATCAATTTCACTCATTGAGAGTTATTTGACTAATCGTAAACAGGCCGTAGTCTACAAGAATAATAAATCCAAATATGTGCATATCACCAGCGGTGTTCCGCAAGGATCCATTCTAGGACCTACTTTGTTTGCGATTTATACGTCAAGCATTGGAGGCTGTATCAAGGACTTGCGCATGCACATGTACGCAGACGATACCCAAATGTAATAATGTATTATTCTTTTCCTCCACGTGACGTTAAGCAAGCGTGCGATATAATAAACAGAAATCTGCAATCGTTTGTGCATTTAGTGGAATTACATTCGTTAAACATAAACCCGCAAAAGTCCAAAGTGATGTTGCTATGCAGTGAATACTTTTATAAAGAAACGCTTCCACATGTAAAGATTAACGTTCAGGGTAGGAATCTGGAAGTATGCCAAAAGATCAGAAACTTAGGATTAGTTATTGATAGCAATTTAAGGTTTAAATCTCACGTTAATCAATGTATTAAAAATGGTTTTCATTACCTACGCCTAATTTATCAAAATAAGGACTTTCTCAATTCAAGCCTTAGGAAAACGTTATGTGAATCTTTGGTCTTATCGCACTTAAATTATTGTGATGTAATATATGGACCCTGTTTAGACCAGAGGGACACACAACGTATTCAACGTCTCCAAAATGCTTGTTTGAGGCTGATATATGGCGTGCCCAGAACTGTTCATAGCATTTCTAATAAACTTATTAGTGCCAATTGGCTTAACATGAGAAATAGACGTGATTTGAACTCTTTATGTCTATATAATAAAATTATTAAGTCACAATCCCCTCCGTATTTATATTACAAAATAACTTTTAGGACTGATACACATAATCTAAATCTAAGATTTCGTGGATTATTAACAACCCCCAAACATAACACCTCCATGTTAAGACGATCTTTTTCGTACAACATCGCGGTAAGTTGGAACAATATCCCCGCCAAATTAAGAGAATTAGACGGAGTGAGGTTCAAAAAACAACTAAAGTCATATCTTCTGGATAACCAAAATAATAGCCTCTGTTAGCAATGCGTTTCACCGGGATCCAAATTTTATTTTATTTTGTTTTTTTTTATTTTAAATTTTATCTGTGTGTACTTTTTGAAATTTTAGCTATCTACATTATGGTTCTATATTGTTTATTACCCCATTAAAGACTCGCACACATGTACTGCAAATGTAATATATGTTTGACGTTGCTAAGTTTACTTTATGTATTTAAACCTAGAGGTTAAGTGGAAGAGCAGCATTCGCTGAACTTCGCCTCTACATATTTATGTACTACAAAGAACTCTTTTCACTGCAATAAAGGCACTATTATTATTATTATTATTATTACAGCTACGAGATCCCTAAAACAGAAATCAGCCATCAGATAAGACTCCATTCGTCAATTGACATAATGCTAATTAAACTTTAATAAAAAACCAAATCTAAACTTAAAATTTGTCAGAAATCCAACTTTACTTCGTGTCAGAAATTAAATTATCATTCCCGAAATTTAAGAAGATTTCTATTCTAAACTGGGGCGTTGATAAAATTACGTCAAATCATGCTACTAAAAATTAGAAGAATCCCTTGAAATGTGTTAAAATCGCGACATTGAAGTGGAAATGTAAAAATTTACTTTCAATTGTAGGTACTATAGTACCTATAATTAAGTTTCTAAAGCTATACTTTAAACTTTTCAAATTTCATCTTTTAAATGTAGGTAAGTCCTAAACTGCACCAAATTTGGTTTTTAATCTGGAAATGTTGATTTGTACTTGAAATCCAAAACTAAAAATTTGCCAGAATGCTTCGACCCAAGGCATTAAATTCGAAAATTTAAGAAGGTAGTAAAATAATAAGTTCAGCAGATTTTGACTTTACACAAGAAATGCAAAATAATTATCTATTTTCAAACTCGAATAACATAGGTAAATAGTTTCAAGTGTAGCTACAAATGCTGCGAGATTTCGTCTGCAATCTGGAAATATCGATTTTATACCCAAAATCCGAGCAGGAGTTGGTCATAATTGCCCTTTTAAACTATAATTCGGTATAATTTAGAAATTTGGAAATGTAAAAAAAATTTAATTTTAAACCTGAAGTTTATAACATTTCGAGATTAATTAATCTCCAAACCAAAATTATCATTATTTAGGGAACAAATTGAAGTAGTTAAAATTTGGCATGGAAGTATGGTGTATGTTGCAAACTTTCTCATTACTCAAATCGAGAGACGATCTGTGCCACGCCACTGATGTAATGTGAGATAACCTTCAAATCATAATCAGCTGAGTTGTGTTGATGTATTTGTATTGACCCATTACAAATAAATTCTGACTACAATAATACCATGCAGTTTTATAATTAATAAAAATTCTTAAGTGTTTTACTATTTTTACTGTGATACAACTTTTTATTATTCGAACGTTATGGATATTTTTATGTTACTTTTCCTATCAATGATCTCCATTATAATTGGAATTATTGTTACACTTGTTGTACAATATTATGTACTAATAAAATATTTTGATAAGAATCCTACAGCGAGCCCACCTAAGAAACCTCATGCCGAAGTATTTAGTCTACCCGAGGTAAATCGATTGCAAAATACTTTCTTACTATTAATTTATTGCTTATTTGAAGACGCTGAAGAAGAAGCTGGAAACAGAGGGGCAGGATAGCTCAGATTCCAGCATGGCAATCAGCCTAATGTTGCAGTTTTTGTTTCACGAACTTCGGCACTCCGACACGGTTAAAAGGTGGCTCTATAAAAAGTTATCACTGGAATTTGAAGAACTTATCACAAAAACAACGACAGGAAAGTTTTTTGATGCGGTTACTGTAATCGACTCACTGACATAATTAACCACTTTTCTAATATCTCCATTATAGATTAGAGATATGAACTTAGGATCTCAATTTCCGAACGTTAAAAGTATTGGTGTAGAAAGCGTAAAATTAGATAAGAATGAAGGGCATATCGATACCTTAAATTTATGTATAAAGTTGGATTATTCCGGTAATTTTTTAATATCCGTCGATGCTAAGATGAAATTCGGTAAAACCGCTTATTTGTCAATTATGGGTAATACTTCGATTATAATAGAATATTTCATTCTCACTGATTTTTAGTGAAACAAGTTAGTGGATTAGCAAGATTACAATTTACAAGGCTTCCATATACTCACTGGTCATTTAGTTTTTATGGTGAACCAGAGCTTGAGCTCGCAGTTGAATCTCATTTTCAGGGTCGTCAGTTACAATCGAATGTTACAAATTTAATTGTTAATCAAATTAAAAAGGCCATTAAGAGGAAACATACTTTGCCAAATTATAAAATTAGGTAAGTAAGTGAGCAGTTCTATTTTTGCTTTCGAAATACAATAAATAAATACATACATTTAAATATGACCAACTTTCTATGGTACCAAATTACTTAGGTCTCTACAACCCAAAACTTTTTAAAATCTAAATGTCATACCTAGTTAATTCATTTCTCTGTCACAGAAGAAGACCTAGGTTTTTGCATACTCCCCTACCTTTTTTGAAAATGAACAGTCACAAAGAAAAAAAATGTTCCAAAACCCACTCGTGGGTATTGCCGCGTAACACAAAGTATTGAAACGATGCATCGTCATCGAAAGTACACAAAATGTCGAATCTGTATATTGAAGTACATCCACGTCCAGAGGAAGAGAGGGGTTAAATAAGTAAAATAAAGTTTCAAAGAACTTACCACACATAAGAAAGTTGGCTATGAGCAGTCTGTGCAGTCACTGCGCATGTCCACATAATTTTTACCATGTGCGAAATGATTGCCTTTACTAGAAGCATCTGTGGTTAAAATTTCAAAGAAATATCTCCATAAATAAGAAAGTTAGCATTGCGCAGTCACTGCGCATGTCCACATAATTTTTACCATGTGCGAAATGTTTGCCTTTACTAGAAGCATCTGTGGTTAAAATTTCAAAGAAATATCTCCATAAATATGAAAGTTGGCATTGCGCAGTCTGCGCAAAATGTGGAGTTAAATGAAACTGATCGAAATGGGCAAATATAGACCATAACAGCTATCAATTAGCGAAAACCCGAAGTCTCTAGGTGGCCCAGGGGCCGAGATCTCGATGGAACGGACGGACGGAAACACGAGCACATAAGCTTTACCTCAACTTCGTTGTGTTACGCTAAAAAATGCTAGAATAGATAGGTGGGTACGAGGGTGGGTATTCATTTGCGTATTTCAGTCAGTTATTCTGGTCTGTGGTCAAACAGCCAAAAGCTCTTATGAAATGCTGCTTTTGTAGTTGAAGTCTAACAAATTGTCGATAGTGGATATTCTTTCTGTTGATAAAAAGAGAATCAGTAGGTCTTAGTTTTTTAGTTATATCATTTGTTTATGAAGTATTTAAACAATGGTTATATCTATGAATAGAAAAATCGTTTTTCTCTAGAACTATTAAATAATGCACCGATTCTTGTTGCATATTAAATAGAATAATAGCCATAAATTATTCACATCGTGATTTCTCACAAGTAAACTACTAAATTTTATATTTATTAATATCTGACTCCAAATCTGAGAAGGGGGTTGAAATCTTAGTATATATGTGAAGCAACAAATGATGAAATTTTTTTATATCTGCCATATTATGGTACGATTTTCATTACAACACGATTTATCATGCCATAAAGGCACCATGACAACAGCCAAGATACAACATAAACAAAGCAAATGTGTACTATACTTAGGGTTGCCATCTCAAAACTCTGCCAACTAGGACAGGAAGCTTGAAAACCCCGGATGTAGGGATTATAAACCCTGACATATCAACTGAATTTGATAAAAAAATATTGTCTAAAGAAATAGTCTTTGAAATTGTACTTTATTTTTATCACTGACTAGAATGTTTCAATATTCAATAAATTCCTTTCTTTGGTTCACTGTTATGTCACTAGTGAACATTTTCTTTCAACGTTGGCATTATGAGACCTCGCTGGACCTAGCCCCCCCCACCATTGTGAATCAATTTAAGAATGGTATCCAATTTATGAGCTATTTAGGAGCTTTTCATATCACAAGCTTAAAATTTTAGAGCTCGCTTTAATCACTAGGAATCGAACATTTCTTATGGGGTGGCCGAGTCTACTTGGACTCAGCCCCCCCCCACTGATCAGAATTACTTTTTTCAAATTAAATTTGTACTGGAATTCCGAGTTATTTAAGAGCTTTAATTTACAAGTAATTTCGATTTTTGAGCGCCACTCCTAAAAGAGCAAATAGATATAATCGATGGGGCGGCCATTTTCACTTGGACGTAGCCCCTCTTCTGTTTTCGTTTACTTATTTCAAATTAATTTTTATGCATAGTGGGGTTGTTATACGCCAACATATTTTTGTCATTAAATCACCAGATTTGGTACACTTTCTACCGAATGGAAATCGCCCGGGAGGCAGCGGGAGACACGGCTACTGTGAGGGAGGGGGAGGGGGTAAACTTTTCTTACGCCGCGCGCGCTGTTGGTCGTCATAACTACTAAATTATAACTACTAGGGCAAGTGTGGTATCATTTTCGAATAAATAAAAGACGGCCATTTATTTTCTGAAACAAAAAATGCATCCTTACGGACAAAAATCGAATTACGGTAAAAAATCTAGAATTTTATTTACAAAAAAATTGTTCAAATGACCATAAACTTTGAACTAGCGCCGATATCACCTACAAAAAAATATAATTAAAAAGCCACTACGTATTCTAAAAATATAAGCCTCCTTGGAACAGTTTAATAAATAATCGAGTAAATAATGCGCGGCAGAAAAATAAAATGCCGGGATTAGGTACCAGCCCGAATATCTACTGAATTATTAATTATAGTAGTTGACATTTACTTGGGGGGGGGGGGGGGGCTAGGTCCAGCGGGGTTATTATGAGCAGGAATGCAAAAAAAGCACTAGGCAATTTTCAATAACTCCAAGTATAAATGAGGATTCAGTGTTTTAAAAAATTGGAACCAAAGCTGATTGGCGCTTAAAAGTTTTGTTGACTTACATTTTGACAGAAACTCATAGATGCCTCAGTAGCTTAAAACCCGGATTACCAATGAAACCCCGCCCGGACGCTCCCCGGACGCCCCCTAAACTAAGACAAATCCGGGGAAACCCGGACGGATGGCAACCCTAACTATACTGTATTATCTATTAATATAAAATGCACAATTTGAATTTCTGGTAATTGTATGTCCAGAACTTGAGGTCTTGACAGTCCATTCACTTGTAGAAATACTGCAGGTTCCAACCAATGACTCAAGTGTCAATTTTTTTCATATTTTGTAGCGAATCTGCCACATATCCCTCTGCCACTGCGTCACTTTTCCAATCGCCGTGTCTTTTAAGCATACTAATATCGGCATCACTGTCTGACAGAATTTTTGCAGAGGTCATTCGGAATGAATGCCCCAAATGCAGTTCGGCATTCGCTATTAACGGAACAATCGCGCAATCTCAAAAAAATGGTCCAATTCCTTGTTTTATCTAAATCCTTTGGTGGTATAGATAGCTTATGTGGTTTAGATATATATGGGCGATTATCATAAATTTTTTTACCGCAGCGACTAGATCAGAAATTTGACGGTTTTTTTGCCGCAAATTAGATCTGGAAGTAAAAAAAATGTCAGTTTTGTCTTTTTTTAACATGCTGCATTTATCTCAAGTTGGGATGGATTGAACGTTGTAATTTTGCCTTTTTGGCTTTTCTGTTGTGTAATCTTTTAACATCGTTGTCAACGTTTTAATATAAAAGCAATGTTTTACAAAATTAGTCTAATTAATGTTGTGATCACCAGTTTCGGACCAACATAATGAATCTTTTCTGATGAAGATGGCAACGCCAACCGAAATATATTAAATTAATTAAATAAATCAATAAACCATGCGCAAACTGCAAAATGTGAACTCTTTGTTTATAGATATATTTTTTTTAAATTTTAACTACAGGTGTTTCTAATAAAAGCAAACATATCGCATATTCAGATGTGCGCATGCGTAGATTGCTATAGATGCTTCTAGTAAAGAAAAACATAGAGCACATATCTATGACCTTTCGGGAATTTCTCATCAATGCCTGGAAAATGCGCTAGAGTTTTAAAATAAATGATTCCTTATTTTTGCGTTTCTTGAATTTCCTTTAATTTAAATTCAATAACAAACTCCAAATTACTTATACAAATTCTACTTGTGGCTGTTGAACTTGCAAAACTATAACAAAAAACTACAATAATATATTGAAACCATTTCTTTAGTTCCTTTTTTGCCGCCGCCTTAAAACCGTCTATAATAGCATTTTAAGAATACAAAAAATGTTAAGAACCAATATTTCCAAAACTGAGCGTTTTGTGTGTGTTCTATCGTGTGTCTTATGTTTTATGTTGATTTTCAGATATAAGCCATTTTTCATCAAAGCCGATCCAGGTCAATTAGATGTATTAGAAGACAGCGAAATAATACCTCAGGGAAAATTTGATGTTATGTGTATGGAGGTCAGTCGACTATCCATAGGTGTCAATGACATTGCACAAGTTTATTGCACATTTGCAGTTGGTAGGTATATTAAAATGTTGCAGTATTGATACTAAAATATGTGTGTTTTCAGATTCTATCCCATGGGTTTGCTTATATCAGAAAGAGAACCAATTTTGTATGGTATTAGAATTAACCATAAGAAAATCTCTACAGCAGCAAATAGGGGTCACATTCAGATTCGATCAAAACCAAATTATCGTTGATTCTGTAACACCCCAAATGGCAGCTGATAGAGCGTCACTTAAAGTTGGAGATATTTTGTTAACAGTTGAAGGAAAAAGTGTCACTAACATAACGCACTTGAACAAAATGTTGAAACTGACACCGGGCAATTTCAGTATTCGTGTTGAAAGATTATGCAGTGGTTACCAGTTGAAATCCAGGTATTTTGATAAGACTGAGCAGAAAACTCCTACATCGAATGTGAGCAGTATTAATGAAGGTGACTTCATTCAAACAGAGCAAGAAGATAGCTTTATCATGATTGAAGCAAAGCCGAAATCTTTTGATGCATCTGATCTGAAAACAATCCGTACAGCAGAAAAGGCAAAAAATGACAAAGCGCCTCTACCTAAACTAATCAGCACTAGTAACGAAAATGTGTCAAAATTTGCACAAACTATAGGAAATTTTAGTTTACGTAAGCGTAAGCCGTCAATTGAACGTACACCTCCCGAAGGAAGCACGAAAAGTACTCCAAACATTTCATTGCCCACCACCCCTCAACACTCTAATCCTAAACATTCCACACCAGTTTCGTTACTATCCACAAAGAAACAGTCCATATTAGAAACTTCGGAGTGTGAAAAAGAAGGAAGCGTAGAATCTGAACCCCTTGTCGAGTATAATGAAATTCATAAAGGCCAAACGAAAGATGTAGTTAGTGTAATTAGTTATAAGGATGAATACCAATTCAATTTGAAAGAAACTGACAAGTACCTCAATGTTAATGTTTGGGGTTTAACCAGTGAGCAGAAAGACATCTTATTGGGATACATGAATATTTCATTAGGTGAAGTGTTGAATCAATGCAGTAATTCTATGCTTGGTCATTACATTAGGAGCTTTTCTTTTTTACCACCGACTAGCACGCCACCTACAAGGTAAGACACTAAACTTCTTGTAGGTAAGATCTTCCAGGCTTATAAACAACTTACAAATCATTTTATATTTGCATGGAAGTGGTAGGGGGTATTATTATTGTTAAAATGTACATTGGCAGCTTTTCTTATAGTCAGTCACATCCACTAATGTTACACTCTGGGTTTGAGCATGTTTTTTGCTATGGAGATGCCTTACTCTCATTCATGTGGTCGCATGATGAGCATTCGGAGATTCGAAGGACACCTTTAACTAACAATCATATAAAGGAAGGTGATGGGGTGGTAAAGCACGACTTTGTCAGAACGCAATTTCACCGCACAACTCATTGTGATTTCTGCTCTAAAAAGGTAATGACCCCACGAAATTACTTTTTCATCTGTTAACTCAAAACATAGATTTGGCTCAAAGATGCAGTTCAATGCAAGAACTGTAACCTGTGCTGTCACAAAAAATGTCTAATGAAGTGCCAACTCAACATGCCTTGTATACATATCGAGAAGTTGGATCAGAAATTAGAAAATTCTGATGCTCTTCATCCTGAAATAACAATGACCGAGGTGAACGATAAAGATGACATCATTCCGCAGTATTCAAACGAAACGAAACAGCACATTAATGCCCTAAAACGCGTTAACAGTGCCAATAATTTGGCTATACCGGGTAATTTCAAATCGTGCGTTTTTTCTTAATAATTTGTACCAATTTAGGTTCCCACTTTACTCAAAGTCAAAGCCGTAGTTTACCTCCATCTCCACAGCACACGCCCCGCAAACTATCACTTGTTGTCAGCAACCCTTTCAGTGGGTGCCCAATGATGCTAGATGAAATCCAACAGCAGCCCAATGAGGCTACTGAAATAATTCTACGTGCAGTAGATCAAATCCTACAGTATCCTTCTGATGAAAGTCTAATGGACGTCGCCAAAGAAACCGGTACACAACTGTACATTAACATGGAACACGAAACGAAAGTTGAAAAGATTAATTTAATGGTTCTATCTATAACAATGATTTTCTATATACACGGGTCTCAAATTGCAGGTAACCGAATTGAAAAGAACCTTGGATGACATAACCATCGACCATATGTCGCTTTCAAAAAAATTAAGCTCAACAGAAACTGAAGTGGAAAAGGCAAAATTGGCATTTTTAATTGGTCAAGCTGACGCGAAAATTCAGGCACTGTCAGTTTTGATGTTACATTATTGTTCGGGTTTACAGCATGCCCAAGAGAAAATCGTTTAAATTGTCCAGTTGGCCGATTTTTTATAGTATTGACACCTGTATTTTATAATGCATTTACGATTTGTGATATTTTCATATAGCATTATTTTGTGTATAATTAGCTGCAGTATTAGCGATGTTACAGTAACTTAGATTAATTATTAGGGGTAGGGTAATTGTACTTATAAAATGCACTTATAGGTTTTATTTTTAGTGTTTGCATCTAGTCAATTATAAGTAGTTTATAAGTGTTGCTATTTATATTTACCAACAGACAAATATCATTTTAGAAGTAAAATACATTATTTATTGAGCGAGTAGTAGATTTATGTTATTTTCCATTTTTTTAATTTATAATTCGAATATTTTACTGTTTATTTTATGTTACATTATTTAATTTAGTACTAGTACAGATGTGACACAAGTTAGTACTGATTTCTTTAATTCATTTTTAATAATCTTAGACTTCCCAGGTTTAATATTACGGTTTTGACCCACTCGCTTTCTATTTACACCTGTGACTGATGGAAGAGACACCCAAACATATAGAGATCTACAGGTAAATAAATATGGCATATGCCACCAGTTGGGTGGGTTCAAATGGAAAAAATCATCTTTTACAGAAACAACAGAGAATCGATTAAGGCACAAAAAATAAAACAACATATAAAAATGATCTAATCATTCATAGACGCAAATCAAATAAGACCGATTAAATTACAAGAAAACACTATCTGCTGCGTATGTTACTTCATGGATGGGATTTCAGGCTGAATGTTGCTCCACCAACCCGAGACACCATACATTGGGCCCTGCGCTGATATGTGTTCTATTAACATATATTATTGAAGTGAAATCATTAGTATATATACAATGCTGAAATTAAAGCTAACAGTGGATGCAGTAAGTTAGCTGCAGGTTTTGGAGTGTTATTATGAAGTTCCAAAATCCACGCGACACGGTAAAATTTAAAAAAGCATTGTGGGATAATATAAACTTTTTGCAGAAGAAGTAAAGAAAGGATTGCAGAAGGTACATCCACCAGATTTTGTGAATGGCAGGGGCGGCTCTCTATAAAGAGCCAAGGAGCCATGGCACCACCTCAAGAAACCTGCTAATTATCAATTCTTAAAATATAATTAACTATTATTAATTGTGCTCACTAGAGTAAATAATTGTGTTTTAAAACTTAAAACAAAAAAAGTAAATGATTTGATACATTAGGTACCAAGAAGAATTCATTCATTGGTGCTTATCCGTGGACTTCTCATACGATCGAGCCGTGCCAAACTAAAACTGGCTCGTATTTTCCTACAAGTATGGACTTCCGCGGGGAGTAGAGGGGTGGGAGGAGCGAAACCGAAGTAGCGTTTTATACGTACAACTTGAGCCATCAGAAGTTTGGCTCATAAGCACAATTGAATAATGTGTACGTGTATTACTATACTTTGCGCCGTTTTCCTTGTTTCAGTCGTGATGTCAAACAATTTTTTTTACTTCTGTGTAAGATTATATTTCCCGGATTAATTGTTAGTAAAATACACAAATTAAAAAATTATTTAAATAAACCTTTTTCCATGCATTCTCTGAAAGATAGACTTTAAATAAAGCAATTAAGCAGGCCGTTACCGGACTTAAATATTGTTAAAAAACGAAATGTGTCTGAATCTTCTTTAAGAGGACACGACGATAGCGATAAATCCGAAAATAAAGGAGTAGGTATTCAGAGAATTAATAAATTTCGGTACTTGTTTAGTTAAAGATTTGAATATAGTACAACTATTGTTGAAAATGATACTTCGGCCTCATTAATACAACTGCAAATAAAATGTTGCTATTGTTTATAGATCAGACTAAACGCCATGGAAACGGATAGTACAAATCGTGAAAAAAGTAACACTTTCCATACAATTTTTTGTCAAAATTCTCATCTAAAATAACACAAAATGAATTACTGGAATGCATGCTTGAAGTATACTTATAATGAAACAAGCCTCCAAAGAAATTAAAGGGGCTAGATTTGTTTCCGTCACTTGCATTATAAATATTCGAATTATACTCAAAATCTAAATAACTGGAATATGAAAACAAAAATTTGTAACTATTAAAATAATGGGGAGGGGGACACAATTTGGCACTACCTTCTACGCAGCTTACGAGCCGCCACTGGTGAATGGTTCTTCCCTATAACTTGTGGTCTGTGGAGTGTTTTAATTTTTTTGTCAAAAATATGGAACATTTGTTATGGATCTCTTTCGATCACTCCCTAGTAGTGATTTATAGGTACAATTTTGTGTGTTGTTTTTTATCATTTGGGTACATGTATTTAAAAAAAGTGGTAACGAATATGCATATATTAACAATATAACACGCATACAACAAAAGGAATAATTTTTCCAAACTATAAAAAAATATAGGCCGCATGGTGGAATAGGTACAGTATATAAATTTGTGAAGAAATGATAAAATTTCTTATTTATCCTAATAAGTTAAATTGATTTATAAAATTTGCATTACAGTTTACTGCGAAGAAACCACTGAACACAAAATAAAAAGCTCGGTGGACTTAGAATATGTTCCTTTGAAACATAATCCATCACTTGGTCCACAGTCATTTCAATTACTTCTATTGATTCGTCATCGACACCTCCGCCCTCGTGAATTTTCATATCATCTGTCACTTCACAATAAAATGCAATTTGTTTGCTAGAAGTGGCGCCTACGCCTGATTGATAACTAGCGATCTTCTTTAAGCTGGAAATAGGCACATCATAGCCACACTCCTCTAACACTTCCTCCCTGGCAATTTCCACCAAAGGCAAATCCTTATCGACAATCCCAGCGCATAACTCAATCGTAACACCGAGCTCGGCAGGATATTTCTGTACATCAACATTACCCGCTCTTTCTTGACTAGGAATTTTACCGTAATATACCGCCGGTCGAAATTGTTTAACAAAGATTAGGACTTTTCGTGTCACATTGTAAATCAAAATCGACACACTATCGTGTACTTCCATTAAGTCCCAATTGCGTTTAATTCCATTTAAGGTGAAGTACATTGTAAATGGTTTGATGTAAATCGAATCTTTCATGGGTTGGAAGAAGACATCGCACAACTTATTCATTTTCGTTGCTTTTCCTACACAAAAAATTTATGTTTGACGGTTTAGCCTTTTTACGTCTAAATCATATAAATAAATTGTTTACGTTTATATTACAAACATACCCTCTTTTTTGATTACTTATCAAAAAGGGACCAAGGGACGTTAGTAGTTCCACCACTCACGTAAGAGTAGTTCCATTGTTGCAACAAGGCATATTAACTACTTCAGTGGCGTCGCCGAATAAAGCTGATAAATGATTACTTTTGATTTTCTCAATTATTTATTAAATAATGATACAGGCTGTATCACAGACGGAATAATGACAATGTATTCATTCAGAATAATATGTAATTTGTTGTAGTATATGAGTACAATATTTATTTAGTTATGCCATTTCTTTATGCATTTTTAGAAGTTATACGATTTCATACATTTGTCCAGAATGTCCATGGTTTTATTACCACAATCATATGCAATCTCTTGTGTGACACCATCAACCATGTTGATCCACTGCTCCAGTTCCACGAACCGTCGGGATACATCAACTGGTGTCTGCGATGTATACAATTTAAATAACAGGCTAGACACGAATCATCCGGATATTCTAAATATCTAAATAATCTCCAAGCTAATTGCTCATCGACACCAGTCTCACAAACGCACACGCTAAATGATCTTGTTGTGCCCTGAATCCAATCGTCTTGGACTTCAGGAGGTACCTAAATTAATTAATAATTTTGTAATTGGTCCATCTATATTACATACCTCACAATAGAATGAGGCGATTAGAGATGTAAATATTATACAACTGAAATAATACATCTTGCTTGGATTATAATGTTTTCACATTTAATCAGAAATAATAAAGTGTTAATAAGCATAATGGGTAGGCGTTTTTTAGTTTAAACGGTGATAAGATAGGTAGTAGTTTTAAATGTAATTAGATATGAGACTGAGCGTAATTTATGGATACACTATATATCTTCATATAGCGGAATAAGCAAAGATTTATTTTAGGTTGACGCAAAAACTTGTGTTCAAATTCGTATCTGAAATTGCGCGAACTTTTGATAGGAGTGCTGTTGTAGGGAGGAAGTGGCTGACAAGGGGTTAATTATTAGATATGATTTCTGGATGGATTCTGGATTATGAATTGCGATATGAGTGTGGATAATTTTTACATAGAAATATGTCTTCCTGTAAACCAAAGTTTTTTTTACTGTCACACAACTCCGTGTTGATGCTTTCCAATTGGCCAAATTGACAAATGACACGTACCAACCATAGTGCTTCTTTGACGCGCATGCCATTGCGATATCCGCTTCGGTGCTCGATGCGGC
The DNA here is from genome assembly GCF_008802855.1 of Photinus pyralis. Classification (NCBI taxonomy): domain Eukaryota; kingdom Metazoa; phylum Arthropoda; class Insecta; order Coleoptera; family Lampyridae; genus Photinus; species Photinus pyralis. The sequence continues at coordinate 8,846,218 of NW_022170510.1, forward strand.
GATCGGCGATTGTCTTTTTCTTCACTAGGTTACTTCACCTCCATCAGTCAACAGAAAGGCTAAACGGTCTCGTCCCTATTGTACCCAGGAACAACAATTAAGCTTCGTACAACTTCGCGATATGCCAAGACGAATCAAACTGTATGGCACAACAGGCGAAAATGTCTCGCCGTAATCAATGCCATTTCTCTCGAATGACGTTCTGCTTCATTGCCCTCAACCATTGAATTTATAACTATAAATTCAATGCCTCAACCATTGTTGACTATCTTGCGACCGAAGTGCTTTCTCACGAGTAAAGGAACCATCCATATCCATATCGTGTAAAGTATGATATTAAACCTTCTCTAACAACGGGTTGCTTGAATGTTACATTATTGGTACCAGCTACCTTTTTAGAGGCCTCTAGGTTGAAGCCTGCTCGCCTTATCGAGAATCCGCCACGCCACTGACCTATCGCTACCCACTATTGTCGTAAGATGGCACTAACACCAAGAAAGAAATGTAGCACAAATTACAGGTGTTGTTTTCTGAGTCATATGTGTTGGTGTCCCCGCTTGTAAATAATGGTGTCTTTATAAAATCGTTTAAAATAACACCTGTAGAATAATGTGTACCTGTTTTAATTAATTTCCATTTTTGTGATATGTTTTAGTGTGAAAGAATTTTCTAAGTAGTGCAATGTATTCCAGACTTAGGCATATTATATTTATAGGTAAGACTACCCCTTGACTCAACTACCCACTTCTTCTATTAAGAGTAGGTAATTGCATTAGATAATGTACTTATAACAGTTCATTAGAGCCATGCATATATCTAATAAGTTGATCTTTTCTGTTTTAGTTATCGTATATGTAGTATGGTTATTTGACTATAGTAGGTTACAAACACTGGGACCTTCGGACCAACCAGAGGCCTTTTTTAATGGTTCTTCATACATAAGACTGCAAACTACACTATCATTAAAAAGACATACAAGTATTAGTTTTAGGTCGTGTATTGGTAAGTTAATTGTAGTCGCTTCGTTAGGTTTTTAATAGTAATATTGCAGGTGGAGAGTTATTTACACAAAAACACAATGATAACACCATCGAATTGTCTGTAAATGGAGATATTATCAAATTTGTGGTTAACACAGGGGAGCGTTATTTTGAAACAAAACTGGTTGGCAATTATTTAGACAATAAATGGCACGTTATTCAGTTAGAATATCGACTTGGCAACTTAACATTGGCTGTTGATGATCACAAGCAGGTAAATTCCATCGGAAGTATCAAATGTATAGTATTAGTCACTCTACAACTTCAAGGAACAAAATGTCTAAAGCATGTTGCATTAAAATACAGCATTATGTTTATGTTTCATAACAGAGCTTTTACCATAAAGGTCTTAAAACTTTAAAAGTACCTACGTTGTGTCGACGAGCTGTCTGCATTGACTATACCTACAGTTATTTGAATATAATAACCATTTATTCATTGGCCTATACAGTAATATTGATCTCAATAGCTATTGATGCAGAAAGTTTTTATAAATCACAATATAACAATTAATAAATATGTTTTGCTTTATTCTAAACTTAACAATAGAATAGAATACAACTTTAAAAAAACCCGCTGAACAGATAGTCTTTCATTTACTTACGTAAATAGTATGTATATAATAATGTATGTGTTTTATTTACTTTTTTTAGGTAATAGTTTTTGCCACTAATATTCTATGATAGTTTTCATCTAGCAATTTTTGTTAAACATTGAGTACTGACGCACATAACACCAAAACAATTGAATTTAGGGTACATTATGCTTAGAAATTCTCTTTAATATTGAGAGAAGAATTTAAAAATCGAATATACAAGGTGTTCCATTTAAAAAAAATGTAATTTTGGTGTGCCTCGCCTTTATGACCAACCTTGTATAATTAAGATTATTACTGCCTAGTATGCGCCGAAGAACCCAAAAACCTTTTTTGAGACTTTGTATATTTACCCCGACCCTGTATTTTAAGTAATAATGTCCTTCTATACCAGGGTTGCCAGATTTCCAAAACAAGTTCCAAAAAAAATTTAAATGGAAGTTCAAGAATTAAGAAACAAAGAAAAATACATAATTTTAATTGGATTTGGAATTGGATTTTTAGAAGCAATGGGGGGCTCGAGATTTGTCCGTTGAGTTCAGGACAGTTCCGCTCAAATCGGGACGCCTGGCAACCCTGTTCACTGTACTGAGTGAAATATTTAAGGGTTGTAGCAGCTATTTTCATAGCAATACTCGGACGCTTTTATGATAATATCTAAAATAAATAATGTCAACTGTTTTTTTATTGTACTTCATTTTAATAATTTTTGTTTGCTATGACTTTAGTGCTTGATTGATTTAGGTAGATTTCGTTTACCTTATTGTAATGATACCAGTATATTATAGATTTATAGGTGTATATTATGTTTATAGGTTTATCACTTCCAAGAAACACTATAAATTTCGAGATAAATTTCGTACCAAACCTTAAGTGTTCGTGAAACTCATAAATATCTCGGTCAATTCACAATTCACTTTTATAGAAATTACCTACACCTGATTGGCCGACCCGAAAGGGTATATTAATAAAACCTAGCCTAATTTTTGGAGATTGTATACAGAAAAAGAAAGTCTTTTGAACAGTTAAATAAAAATTTTGCGTTGCTATTTGAAAAAAAGTTGTATGACGTCACGGCGCTAAAAACTCAGATATAACAAACGTTTTTCCCAGAATTGTAACGCGTGACACTTTTTCGTTTGAGCTAGGTAGCCAAGAATTTGGCACCTGGTTCTGTTTATTTTAGCTAAATATTGTAACAGGGATCATTCTGTTCATTGCATCTAGGATGGAAACCACTGAGCATAGTTTGGTTTAAGTGTTTTGTTTTCAGTAATAAAATTCCTTTTCTTTAGATATATTTGTCTCGACTATTTATTTTAATCGGGAAATGGCGTACATAGTTGAGAGGTTGTTGAGAGAAGTTGAGGCAGCAAATCATAAGGATATTTTATTTTGTAGTTCGTTAAATGAGAAAATGTGTTTTTACACTAATGGATGGAAAATACTTAGGTAAAAAAAAATTGTTTTAACAATAAAATATGTCACTATCGAAAAACAATTCTGAGAGGATTCACTAGCTTCTGAACTGCAGGTGAACATTGTATTGTGATTAGGTAGGCGTGATCAATGGATATATTTCGTTTTTTGTTGTAAATTAAATTTATATAATGGTCCTCGTTTTTGTAAAACAGTCTGGAAAACTCAAAAGTATTTAGGATTTAAAAATATATAAAATTTGCATGATTTCTGAGCAAAACAATAGGATAATACGGCAAGCTTGAAATATGCTGTAGTTCTGCAACTTTTCATGATCACTAACCAAAGCAAATAATTTATATTAAAATTTGATCTAATCTGTTTCAGCTATTTGCAAATGCAACATATCAATCGGAAGTGTTAACGAATCCTAATTTATACAATGACGGGGCCATATTAATCGTTGGAAATCATTTCATCGGCTGCATATTAGAAGGACCTTCAATTATATTTAATAAAAGCTTTATTCATCCTCATAACGTTATATTCGGTGTATGTCCAATTCCGCTCAACTCTTGTAAGTTTAGTTATGCGAGAGTTGTGAATAACGGTTAGTTTTCAGGTTCACCTAAGGAAGATATGAAGACAAGTCGAGCCATTGATTATTGTATTAACGAACCGTGCATGGGGCAAGGGGCATGTCATAGCGGATCGAACTCTTATACATGTACATGTTCCCCTAGATATTCTGGAAAAAACTGTGAAATTGATTTGGGTAACTTTTGCGATAAAAAACCAGCAATCTGCAAGAATGGCGCCACTTGCATTGAAATAAATGGGAACTATCGGTGCAGTTGTGCGCCAGGTTATGTCGGTGTGTTTTTGGTGAATCCTCTGCTTTAGGTTTCACACACTTCGGTTTCAGGTGTTAATTGTGAGCAAGAAGTAATAATAAGTCCTCTGTGTACGCCGAATCCTTGTTTAAATAATGGAATGTGCGTTGTTAATACGGCTATATCTCGAGCACAATGCAACTGCCTACCAGGATTTACTGGCGCGCTGTGCGAGGTTAACATCAACGAGTGCCAATCCGCTCCATGCTTAAATAATGGAAAGTGCAAGGATGGTAATGATAGTTATGTATGTGACTGTACCGCAACAGGGTATGCAGGCAAAAATTGTGAAATTAACATCAATGAATGTCGGACCAATCCCTGCCAAAATTTCGGAACATGTTTTGATACATACGGAGGGTTTACGTGTCTTTGTCCACCCGGTTTTGATGGGAAAATGTGCCAATATGTATAATTTAGGTGGTCGATTTTGCAAATATGTATCGATTTATTTTCAGAACGTGGATGAGTGCGTTTCGCAGCCTTGTTTAAATGGTGGGCAGTGTATACACAAACTGGGAGGGTACGATTGCTTGTGTCAATCCGGATTTGCAGGCAAAGTATGCGAATTGGAAGTTTACGAAAACCCATGCTTGCCACCGAATTGCTCTACTGATACTGTTTGCATTAATAATCCATGTTTAAATGGTGGTACATGCAATCCGTTAAGCAATTCTTACAATTGCACATGTTCTCAGGGATATACAGGTATGTATGTTCTTAGTGTTGCTCTAATTTGTGTGTGTTTGCATTGCACTTGGATTTATGCTAAATGTGCTTGCTTTGTCACTAGGTAAGGATTCATAAATTGTCATGTTAGCATGCTGTGTGTAAATTAGAAAGACATACCTCATTCCATATTGAAGTTTTTAATTAGGATTTGTATTTCACATTGCAGATATCTCTGAGTAACCCTATATAGTAGGTATTAAATCCCATATAAAAACGAGTTGTGAGTTACCATGCGTGTTAAAGTTTGGCCTTCACTGGAAATAGGTATATTGGAGGGTTAGGAAAAAAGATAGGATGAAGGCCCAGAGATCCTCCCAAAAAAAACCACCCCAAAACCACCCCCAAAGGTACATTTGCTTATGTTTGTACAATTTTCTCGGAAACTATTGATTTTTTGCAAAATGTCTAGAGACCTAATTTAAAGATAAGAAAATTTCCTATCGATTGGTGTATGCAATGTTAATTAATTAATAACTAATCGAAAATAAGGTAATAAAATTAAGGTAAAAATAAAAAAATGTGACAAGCTGGACTAATACTACCGATATTTAATAAAAATATAAATTAAACTTCTAATGATCTATTTATTTTGAAGTAATTATTTTGAGTAATTTCAGTTATTTTTAAGACTAATTTTGGCCTCTATAAATTTTCAGCCGCACCAGTGTGTCTACGTGATCATTACTGAACGCAGTACCTATTAGTTGAATGACCAGACTAGATGGCTGATAGGTGATAATATTGTCATAAACTGTTTAGTGGGATTGGATAGCATAAAAATATTTCAGTGCGGCCAACATGCCTTTTGCTGATATAGTTTCTGCATATATCAAAGATCAAAAATCGACCCAGACCCCAAAATTCCGAACCTCTTACTACCAGTAGTGTTGTCATCAAATGGAAGATCAAAAAAACTATGCACAGACATAGACTAACTTTGTAAAGGACCATATTTTTAGTAAAAATTAATATTAGATATGTATGATATACCTTAATAGAATTATCTAATAACAATTTTAAGATTTTAATAAAATCCTTGAGCAGCTGCTAATGGGAAAACTCTCAGATGAGAATATGATAAGTACCGTGCAAAGATTTGTGATTCTTTTGTATGATGCAACATCTCCCTTAAACACAGTGAATGAGTGTAGACGATTCCTTTTTATTAAAAAAAGTAGAGCAATTGAGAATTATATACCTCCAACGGAAAATGCTTTACTTCAGCATATCAAGCGAGCCACCCTTCAAGCTCTTATATGGAAAAACTGTCTGGAAAAAACCATCAATCCCCTTCTCCCGATCCCTGGGGATGGGAAAAAGCTAATGACGGGTTTCGACCCTTGTGGTCTACTCTACCAGATAACGCAAAAAGTTATGAAGAACTAATTGCCTGTAGCTGCAAACAGAGGTGTACTGTGTGCAAGGGCGTCAAAAATGGTTTTCAGTGTACACAATTGTGCGCATGTGAAGGACATTGTTCTGAGAATTAGTAATTGAATTTGTTTTCTGTTTCAAATGAAAACACTTTTTTCCATTAAATTACAGAAAAACTTCACTAGAACTTTAATTGGATATGTATATTCTTAAAATTAGTTTTTATGTTCCTACTTAGATGACGTCCTCGATTACGTCATTACTGGGATCGGGGAGTCCGAAATTTTTGGGGTCTGGGGCTTTTTTTAATCTTTGGCATATACCTACAGTATCCAAATCCAAAAGTTCACAATCGCCGCCAACACTGAAATATTTTTATGATTTTTAATGCTATTCGATCCCATTGGTTGTGAAGTTTTTGAAGGTGAAGGAACTTATAGCTAAGTCTAATAATAGACAACAAACTCTTGTTAGGTAGGTACATTATTCTTATCGTCTAATATTTATACAAATTGGGCGCATAAAACTGCCTACCTCTCATTTTTATTTCGCGCGATGTTGTATCATGATGGGCGCCGAAGCTATGTTGTCAAGACATTTCATAATTCAACAATAATTAGTCAGCGTGCATTTTAGGGATGCGTTTTTTTAGTAGGTACTGATAAATATTTTTTGTTAATCTGCAGTAATGTTTCGCTTTATGGGGGGAAAGGACATAAATACGCTCGCAATTGCGTGGCAGATATTTTTAATCTGTGTTGTTTTTTTTATATTATGTATTTTAAGTTTGCCTTTTTGATATTTCTTATATTCAAGAGTGTACCAGAGTACATAGGTATTAGGGAACTAACAATGTTTCACCTGTTAAAAATTGAATAACGTGTCGGAAATTATAGAGGCCAATGTATTTTTGCAATATTTGTAGGGGGATTTTACAATTTATTTTTTGTTGAAAATAAACATGTTATATACCAATCGATAGGAAATTGTATTTTCTTTAAATTAGGGCTCTTGACATTTTTCCGAAAAAATATTTTCTGAGAAAATTGAAAAAAACCAAAAAAATGCACCTTTGGGGGTGGTTTTGGGGTAGTTTTTCAAAAGGGATCCGCGGGCCTTCACCTTATCTTTATTTCTAAGTTCCCCAATAAAGACTTTTTGGGTAACGGCCAAACTTTAACACGCACGGTAACTCACACTATAAGATTCATACCCACTATATAGTATTAAATTGTCCCACCTATTCATTCGATTTTCTATAACTAGTTCCTGTTTGTACCTAGTTCATGTAATTTATGGTGAGTGCCTATAACTTTGACTAGTGTTATGGGTCACCGAGTTATAACATGCAGCAGTTTTCAATATTTCGTGGGTTCCAGGATAGCTACAGATACTAGCCGTATTTAAAACAAACTTTTTATGTTCGTCAACCCATTAGTCAACCCATGATAGTGAAGAATGTAAGAATAACACTTGTCTTGAAAATTTGTATTTACTTATTGTGAATTCTATGTAGGTCTCCATATTCGCCCCATGGAGCAACAAAGGGAGATGTATACACCTTCCTTACCTTTTGTGATTTATTAAAATCAACTATAGCGCGTTCGCACCTCCAGATGCATGTTTGTTAAACATTTTCCCAAACGTGAAAGTGACAGCACAAGGAGATTATATTATTTTAATACTACACTTCAATTCAATCATATGTCAGTTTGGCATCATTGCCTTAAAGAACAAGGATAGTGTTATGGAAGAATAACGCAAAATATTAAGAGAGGCATTTAGTCCATAAGACCTCATACTGCATCAGGAGGTGCGAATGCAGTATACATCAACTGTTGGTTCAGTGGTTAATAGACTTATGGCCGTTTGCACCGACAAATTTAAGCGGAAGTGAGCCTAAGCATAGCTTACAATTCATGGCATCGATTATTGATACAATGGTTCCCATGGATTTTATTTTAAGCTACGCATAAGCTAAGCCCCGCTTAAATTTGTCAGTGCAAATGGCTATTAGACCAGTAATAACAATAACACAACATGAATCCCAGGTTATTGATCCCCAGTTCCGAACTACAAAGCTGCATAGGCGGAGGTCGGGTGTTCGAACCTGGGTTGAAGTGAATTTTTGATCTGTGGCAGAGATGGGAATTACCTTAGATAAGTTTCGAGCATTCTGCCGGCTACTCCGAAGTAGGTTTGCCTGCACTCTTCCTAGTTTATAAGGTAAATACCGGAGTAGTATAAAACAACTTAAGACCTTCTGCAGGGGCACCTCTAAAAAAGGATTACGCGGGTCACTCTGTAATTGGGCGCCTGTTGAGGGCCCAGAACAAGAGGGACAATAAATAAAATAAGTAGTAGGACTTTCTATTTAGGATCAGATCTGTATGGTAATCCCTTGTTAATAGAACCTTCCAAGTACTGTAGGACTCGCTTTGCAGCCTTCCAATGGTCTGTATTGAAACAATTGTTAAATTGTCCTAAATAACTAGCTGCAAACGAAATATCTGGCCGTGTTGTTTTCTTCGCTCTTGGTCTAACTTGACACTTGCCATTTGAATCTGTGATATTACGCAGAATTTCATGAAGATTTTTCGGTGGATCCATGTAAACCTTCTCCTTCAGAAATCCGTTTAGATACGCGGTTTTCACGATGTGTAGCAGCAAGTAATGCCATCAAACGAATGGAGCCCTGAGTTACTGGTTCAAATGTTTCCGTAAAGTGGACGCCGGGTTGCTGGCTGAATGTGTGACCAATGGTGCCTTAGTCCTTGAGCAAGTCGTCGTTGGCGTCCTGATACTCAGAGTTGTCCTCTTCATCATCGTTTACAAAACCCTGGAATTCTTCATTTTCCAAATACGTAGACTTCTGTGAAAATGAGATGGAAATTCGAATTCCACAAATTGTAGATCTACTAAGTTCTTGATCTCTATTTCATTCTCTGGTAGATCTGGAGTTTTTGGTATCGAAACCGCCAACCGGTAGCTTGTCCTCCTGGAACTTCGGGTCACGAGAAGTGAGTAGTTGACGTTTCGCTGAAGACCAAATGTGATATGCTTTTGATTCTTCGGCGTTAACTGGGAAAAATTCCTTTTCATTCGCAAGAATCGACCTTTACTGCATAAGTGAGTGGTCGCACCACTGTCCTTGGGTCGTTTATCTTCAGTGTTGACACTTTGAGACAGACATTATCCACGAATGTCATGCTCTTTCCTGTTTTTCCGACACGTTTGCTTTGTTCCCTAACTTTTTACATTTAAAACAATGAATTGTCACTTTTTTGTCCTTTCGTTTATCGTCGTTGATTCTGCTACCGGTCGTATTTCTTTACAAACATGGCGCTCGTATTTCCAGCTTCATTTTTGCGTGCGTCGCTTTCCTCTTTGATTTTTATACAGAAAGCATCTGGCATCGGCTGATCGTCGCGCGTTCCTATTGCACAACGAAAATTCTCAAAAGATAACTGTAAACTGTACACAACGGTATCAGCAGCAGATCTAGATTGATCTCAATTTGCATGTCGTTCAACTTATCAATCGAATAAAAAAAAACTGTTGAAGGGTGGAAATACGGTTGCCATTTCCAAGTGTCGTAATTGTCTTTGCCCAACATTTCTAAATACGCGGGGTTTTATTACATACACGACGGTAGTTTCTAACGCGCTTGTAATGTCGGCTTTTTTCACGCGGCACTACTGAATTATTACTCGTCTTGGCACAGTTTTACGACTCTGAGCCCATAACCTGTTGCAGACCTGGGCAAAATACTTTTTAAAAGTCAGATGCTTTTCAAAAATCAGAAGTATTTAAATATCAAACACTTTTTTAAGCAACATTAGCAAATATCCATTTATGAGCTATCAGTTTGAAGAAATCAAAATCCCAAATTTTCACTCTTCGAATCCCGAGTCGACCAACATAAAAAATCAACAGTTAATTTCCATGGAAACAAAAGTATTCACATTGGGAGTTATCTGTTGGATAAATTTAACTGAAATCTGAAAGACTGGCACTGAAACTATTATTTTTATTTTCTTTCATAGCCTATACTGTATATGGAAATTAATAATACAGGTAATTAATACTGTTTCTTTTTTGCAAAAGAATGTATTAAATGCTTGCAAATATTTAATTCAATTGCATCTTGCACGATTTTCAATTGATCTGTTTTGAAAGTATTTATTTTGCATAGGTTTACGTATTTTATTTCTCCTCCATTGGCTTTGTCGATACGGCATGATCGGAGATACCTGCTCGAAATGTGTTTCATTAATCGTACATTGGAAGATACTGTAATCTACTTTTTTGTTGCAGTCTGAGTCTAGGACTGATAAGTGCTTGTGTTAATTTATTTGGCAGGTAGGTAAGCGTCGTCTTCAAAGTTAAATAACAATAACTTCTATTGCTAACTTGTGTCCCATTGTGAGCACTTTGCAATCACTGCATGCTTTATTAATCCTTAGAATGCTTTGTCGATGTGGGTGGGTTTAAAGTTATTTGCTTAGTTGATGATTGTTATCATCATAGGTAACTTTTGCCATATTACAAACGACTGTCAGTCAGCACCTTGTCTGAATGGTGGAGTATGTTATTCAACTACCAATGGATTTCGTTGCAATTGTACAGATAATTGGATAGGTAAAATTTGTGAGCAACCGCTTATAGTTTGCAAAAGTAACTCTTGCCTTAATGGTGGAACGTGTATACCATCTTCCAGTAAAAGAGATTTTGTTTGTCATTGTTCAAAAGGTTGTACGTTTTTCATGTGTTTCGCTCTAATTGTAATGTTTGCAGGGTTTGAAGGTGCAAAATGTGAAATAAACATTGACGATTGTCTGGGCGCAATTTGCCCTCCTGGTCAAGAATGCGTGGACTTGGTTGGTGACTACAAATGCAGTTGTCCTACAGGATACATTGGTCCAAACTGCTCTATTCTATATAACCCTTGTGTAGAGTTGCAACCGTGCCTTAATGAAGGCACATGCGTGTTTGACAAAAAATCTAATACTTATTCCTGCAATTGTCTACCTGGTTATACAGGAAAGTTTTTCCATAATTACGTAATAAAACAAATTGGCTTGGTAATCTTATATAAATTGTTTGGCGGGATAGGGCGTTTTATATTACAACTCATTTGGGAATTCATGATCAGAAGCCATTTCAATCAAAGTTACATTTTAAAGGTATTTTGATTGTTTGGTGGTAACATTTCCTAATCGCAACCAATCACAGAGTTTTAAAGCTAGCCTCTCACAGAATATTTCAGTCCAATATGTGTATACTGTAGAACTGTAACAAAAAACGATATGGCCAGTCTACAAGCAAAAGGTGTTCATAGCTACTACTGAACAAAGTACCAAAGTACTTGTTTTCTTTCCACAAAAACCTTTGCAAAACAAGTTTATTTAGCATGTGAATGTAAAATCATTTTATAATAATAACTAGTAGACCCAGCGAACTTTGTTGACTGATAGGCGATATCAGTCAATGTCCCGCCTCATCTCGCTCAATGGTACCGTTTTCGGATGGAACATAAGCTCGGTTTCGCCTCACATCGCGCAATTTTTTAAGTCAGAAACCTTCGCGGGCATACGTCCAACCATTCCCCAAAGTTTCATCAATTTCGCAATCGGATGAATGGTACCTAAGCTCGGTTTCATACATGCAAATATTCATTTATATTTATGTAGATGATGATAATAATAAATACCTTTATTTCATTACCTTGCATAAGTATATAGATGAAAATAAAATCAAAAATTTAAATTACAAGGTGTGGCAGATTTTAGTGGGTCGTAACGCGGGTGAAAGAGGGACTTGGGGAGCGAGTCTACATGCAGCTGTATTTGTGCCATTTTAGTTGAGAGCATGATCTGCACGGAAACAGGCGACTGCCTTGCGATTGTCTGATAGGAGCGCGCCAAAGATTTTGCGAAGACATGTTGCGGAACGTTCCCACCAACGCTATTCTCATCTGCTCAGACGAGAAAGTTCCACCTTTCAGGTGCTGTTAACAAGCAACAATTGCCGGTATCGCTTAAGCGAAACCATTCAACAGCCCGCAAGTGAATGTGTGGTGCGCCATTTTTTATTCTGGTGTGTGGGGTCCATACTGCTTCAAACATGATGGTCCTACTGTAGTGGTGACATCTGATCGTTACTATGCAATACTTTAAACCTGCCACGCTTGCAAGCTTTTGTGTGGGTTCAACAGGACGGGGCAACTCAGCACACATAGGTAATCGTTTCAAGGCACTACTGAGAAGGATCGGCCTCAAATTTTGGAAGCTCTGAGAGAGATGATAAACCAGGAGGTGCCTGCCATTCTGGGTGACATCGCCCGCGAGGCTCCAGCAGTGTATCAACAATGGTGTTTACCATTTGAGTAATATCACGTAACACACTTGTTATGCAAATCAAATAAAGAAATCTATGTAAATCCATAATTAAGATGAATAGAAGAAAATATGAAATGGACACCGATCGGACAATCTTCCATTTTCAATAAAATCTGTTCGGTAGATATTATCGCGCTATTTGGGAATTGTGCGCGGGTGCACCATCCTCTTGAAACCAATTAAAGTTGTATTGAAAATCTCTTAATGGTATCTTGTAGAGACATCCTTGTCATGGACACACTGTATAAGTAAATAGAATTGTGCTTCAGTCAGTTCTACATTGATGCCAAATGGATGACTAGTGATTTTCGCGCTCAATTCCGATAAATTATAAATTGACATGTTATAAATTAGTTACAAGGGAGTTATGAACAATGAACCATTCAGTTTGAAACGATTACTGCAGTGGATGTCATTGAAAGGTCAGTAGTTTCATACCAATATTGTGAAAAAGTTAAGATGACATTCGGGCAAAGTTGAAAGACATGGCTGTTAAAGAGATAAAGTGTTTCCAAGAATTGCGCGTTTCATATTGGAGAAGTGGAGACGGTTGGCGCGTTTCATCCTTGATTGGCGATTTATTTGAAAATTCAAAAGAAGATTATTTTATGGTGGAAGTAGGATTTCTTTGAATAATGGAATCAACGCAAAAACAAGGCTGCTGCTGCTAGTTTTCGCGACGGAAAAAGAGCATGTACATTTTGTTTACGCTAAATCACGGGCAGTCAGCCTTATTTGTTTTGTTGAAGCAAGTTAACCAAGTTGTGTGAGAAGTTTAACGTATGTTGTCTTTTTATGGAAAAGTTTTGTCGAGTTGAAAAGGGAAGCAGTGAGGCCTTTTGTTAAGGTTTTTTTCCTATTAAATTTCTTACTGGCCGAACAGGACCGAAAGTTTGTCATCTTATTCATCAGGCCAGTTTTGTTTGTCATCAAGATCAGTGTTAACAAGTGAAAATTCAAGAAACTATCAACGCCTGAATATCGCATACTCTGTACGGCCAGATTATTTGGATTATTAAAAAAATAAGTAATTTAAGATTTATTATTTTATATGTCGACCGCTTGCGTGCGGGGTAATATGTCCAAACCAGCTTTACTTTCTTTCCGGAACTTTCATGTCAGATTTTTCTATTTTATTTGTGTAGTTAATTCTTTAGAATTTACGATCGATACTAATGAGTCTCGTAAGTTATTAATTTAAAGTCAACCATGATTTTTCATGGTGACAGAAGACGAATGTATACGAGGAAAATAATCTTTTTCAAATTTTTAAAAGCTTATTCAATTTTCGAACTAATTCAACTAACTGTTCAAAATGACACCACATCCATTATCAGTGCCTGTTCTAATAATGGTTGAAATAAAAATTAATATTAGGACAATAAACTACTATTATTGTTATCAATATGAAATGTTTTAGTGGATGAGAGTATCTGGTATAATACACTGTTAGTATTACGTACGACGATTTCAGTATAAATGATTTGTAAGCAAATAATCCAACTTCTGTAATTAATTACAGGTGCGAACTGTGATACTGACATAAACGAATGTAAGTATACAGGTATGTCAGTATGCAATCATGGGATTTGTATAAATAAACCGGGAAGCTTTCAATGCTATTGCGAACCTGGATATACAGGGGAGACCTGTAATTTGGACTTTGACGAGTGCCTTTCTATGCCTTGCCGCAACAACGCCACCTGCCTTAACAAAATCAATAACTTTGAGTGTGTTTGTCCGCCTGGTTATACTGGTCGGTACTCTTACCCAATACAAACTTAGGCTTATCTGTAATGAATTGTAGGTAAAGATTGCTCAATTAATATAAACGAATGTGATCCAATGCCCTGCGTTGCTGGTTCTACTTGCATAGACGGAATTAACGAATTTATGTGCGTTTGCCAACCGGGTTTAACGGGCAAACTGTGCGATGTCAATATTGATGATTGCGAAGTAATGTCTGCCTTAATTGTAATAAAATATAAATGTTTGCTTTTAGTCGTCTCCTTGTCTGAACGGGGCGCAATGCATAGATGGCTTAAACAGCTACACCTGTAATTGTACAGATACCGGATTTGTTGGACTGCACTGCGAGATTAATATTAACGATTGCGTCGGTAATCCATGCCAAAATGGTGGAGTGTGCGTTGATGAAATTAAAAATTATCGATGCCAGTGTTTTCCTGGTTACACAGGTAAGAATTGCAGGCTTATACAAGGCGTTTAGTCTAATTGTTTATTTCAGGAAAAAATTGTGAGGAAGATATCGATGAGTGTGAAAGTACACCTTGTAAAAACTTGGGGTTGTGCTTGGAAAAGTCCAACAAAACACTTTACGAACCTAATGTCGTAGCTACCTTGAATGTTACATTGCCAGATGCGTTCAATAAATCATTTGATTTTGCAGATGCAGCAGGGTAACTATAGATTTAAAATAAACTTTTGTGATGCATTGTGCTGTCCTCTATTATTGCCTATATGAAAATAAACAATTTGAGAATAACATTTGGTAAAGCAGCATAACTTTTTTCATTCGGTTGCATTGATTCTGCTATACTTACTATAATGTTGTTGAATAAAAATACAACAAAGTTGTTCTGAATTGTGACACTTCTAAAAATGCGTACATCTATTTACATTCTACGAATAATTTTGTATAAACTAGTAATTCTTAAAACTGCGTTAGTACTTTTTCGTAAAATACTTAATGCATACTACTAACAACTATTCTGGAAGCACTGAGCGACTGTGACGGCCGGTTGCAGGAAAGCGAATTATAATCAAAATCCTACGTTATTTGCCAAATCTGAGTTTAAACAAAAATTTTGACATTTGATTGGCTGCCTATCAAATGTCTTTACGTTCTCTACATACGGCTAGGGAAGCGCTCCGCGGTCGGGTGGAGAGGATCGCAGTCGGAGGCGGGCATTAGCATATCCCTACTGCAGTATTTTCTGACCAATTTGAAAGGAACATATTTGAACTTATTCATAAGGTACGCGTACTTTTAAATTTGCATTGCAATACCATACCAGATAGTGCCTTGCGCGACGCAGTATACAATTTATAATAAAGAATCCATTACGATAATATATTTCGGTACTTCATCGTGAACCATTTGAAAATTGTAACAAGTGGTTTAGCCTCGGGTTTAACTTGTGTTAATCGTTCCACTCCATGCCCGATAACTCAAACTTGAGGCTTACTTAGTTAGGAAATAAATTTCGTGATAAAAAATAGTTACAATATTGTTCCTACTATTCTGGATGAATTTTTGCGTACCAGCAATCAGTCAACTCGGTAAATTTAAAAGATTAGGTATTACCTTGCAGTTTTGCGAAAACCTAGGTACTGAAAAAGGGATTTAATTAAATTCAAAAACCCTTTTGAAATTACTCACAGTATAGACTGTACAAAGCTTTCACCACTTACTTATATAGACGCATTCTACAATGCCTCTAAACAATTCAAAAAATTATTACCTATCATTATACTTCGGAAGCAGTGTTGGGCATGTCCTGTTAACGCATTACAAAAAAAAATGGATATTTTTTGGAAATTTTAACCGAAGATTCTTCTAGTAAAGGCAAACATATCGCATATTGTAAACATTAGGTGTGTGCATGCGCACTGCGCAGACTACTCAAAGGCTAAGTTTCTTATTTATAGGAATATTAAATGCCTCAACTTATTTTCCTTTGTACGCATAAATAATCCGTTGTCATAATCTTTCGGGAATTTTCAAATTAGCTTTAAGCAACACAAAAATAGCTTATGTTAAAAATATTTATTTATTATGTACAATGGTTTAATTCTTATTCTTCTTAGTCATAAGGTACACGACTCAGTCACAGTAGTAAGGGAAAAAATGGAATATTTTTATATATAGTGTTTTTAGGTGTTTACTTTATCACTTTGTGCTTTGGTTATATACTCCGGGTTTCTTATTTCTAATCCTCTTGTATGTCTAGGGTCTATAATTTCAGGCAAGACAATTAAAATAAAATTTATGTAATTTTGGCAGCATTGAATTTATAAAAAAAGTTCTATCAATTGGAATTTTTATACAGACAATTTCCTTTGGAGTCCATACCGCAAAATAACATTGTTCTTTGTCTGATATATTCAATTGCCCCTGGACTTGGTAGTAATAATTATGACTGGTCTTTAAATTATAGGTATCACCTTCTACGTCCAAATATGTTATCAGTTTATTTGCAACTGCTTCTTTAATAGTATTGTTTCTGGCTGAGTACGGACATTTAATTTCTACCAGACATCCTGAATTCACTTCAATTCCATCTGGAGAAGCACCAAGAAATGGCCAATCTTTATTTATAATAAGGCCGCAGCTGGAAATTTGCAAACCAAATTTTGATTCTAATTCTCGTTTTGCTCGGTCTTCATTATTTTTTAACGTTTAACGTTTTCGAGTAAGCTTATAGAGTGTCCTGCCTAATACCTTACTGCGTCCATTAGCTTTTCATCGAGGTTCAATGTTCGAAAATCAGACATGTAATTATTTTGGTCAGGTTCCGTTTTTTCACAAAAGTAGCGTAATTCCGTCCAATTCAAATGTTCTCCAAATATATGGCTTACGCTATTGATGATGTCCTTTCTCAGGTTTTTGATATTATCTTCTAAGCTTGTATTGGCTTCACTCCTTCTATACTTAATTGCCTTCACCACCGCCGTTCTGCAGCGTAAAATGTTGTTTGACAAAATATTTTTTAGTGATCCAGGAATACCCCTCATCTTGGAAAGTTCCTTCAGTTTATTGCAATAATGTCTGAGTAAATGATTGCTACATTCAATTTTCTCCACTGTACAGGTTTCATACGGTCTACTATCTAATAGTTTTTTGTAACAGCTACTGTCACCATCAGCTATAAGTTTATTATAAATAAGCCCATACATTTCAAAGCTTGAACAAAAACCTTCAGCTATAATGGTCGCTTCCATAGCCGTTGAAGAAAGGTTCCAGTTTTTATAGCACGTGTGCGCGGCAGCTTCAGAGCCGATATTTTTAGCCCTTTGGCATACACAGCAGTACTTGTTCTTAACACCTAAATACAGAATCTTTTTTTATTTTAACCCTACTATTGCAGCAGTTCCAGAAAGGGAACTATAATTTCCTGTCCCTCTGTATGAACGCTTGGCCCAGCTTCCGTCGCCAAGACGCCAACTACAGTAATCATTGGCGTTCCATTTACGTCTACTCTGCCCCATTGTAAAGCCATCATTTTTTCTTCTTCTGCAGCCTCTTTCATGGATTTCCGAGCAAGGTCTTCCCATGCAGTGCATATTTCACTATGAATCTTCTTGTATAAAGAAAAACTTAAACTCAGAATGTTCATTGCACCAGTAATATTTACGAGTTGTGTGTAACAGCCTCCTACGTTCATGACTGTAGTAACTGCTGACGTATTCACGTCTACGCTTTGTGGACTTTCTGGACAGGTATATATAGATTTAGAAAAACCACACATATCGCATTTAAAAGTAAGTTTGGTTTGGTAACCCACTTTTAGTTCTTTTACTACTAGCAAATTCACTAAACTGCACCCAAATAATGTGGAATGAGTAGATAAGGTTTTCAAAGGCTCGATGAATTTTTGTAGGTCTACTACTCGTAGCCCATCGATACACACGGCTGAGATTGGATTCCTAAAACAGATTTTTACGTACTACGCACGTAGAGGCCACTGGCGTGCGTTGAAGTATGCTCATTGGCAACTCAGGCGCACTTCGCTTAACACCCCACCGCGTTCGCGTTCGCTCTCTCTTCACCCACTTTATCTTTCGTTTTAATCCCTTCCCTCCTTTAATCTCTCTTATTTTTTAACATATGGAAGTCAACCCTCAACCTCCAACTTTTCTCCACCTGTTTTCAGACAAGTTCAGAATTAAGAACACATCTACATATTTAACAAATATAGACTTTTACTACTAAATTAAATTATTTAAAAAAAAGTTTCAATTATCTACTCTTTTCCGTTTAACTGCAGCTGAGGGCCCACAGCTAGGTTCATGCGCGAAAAAGATTTAATTAAAGTCCCGTTTTTAAAGTGGATTTGATCCATTGTTGAAGGAAGAGAAAAAAGGAAGTTTAGAAACAACTAATCTGACAATTCTTCCGTGTTTTCGGAAAAGCTGGCTCATCAAATTTACGTGATTTCCCCAAAATAATCTCATCAGCTTGATGGAGTACCTTTTCAAATAGCAGTTCAAGTTCCTCTGCTTGTCGATCCTCTTCATCCAAATCTTCGACGATATCTTTAGGGGTTATTGTCGCATGAATTGTTGCACTCGAGGCACATTATTGAACATTTCAACCCACTTTTTTTGCATCCACACGCGCCACGTCAGCCTTTTTTTACACCCAGGAGATTAGCTTTAGAATTTTGGTGGAACGGAAGGTTTAAATGTAATGACAGGAGATAGAGAAATTTTTGTGGTTCCATGACATTTTCTCTCGCATTTTCTAGCCAAAGTTGAACTTGATGGTACGTCCTGAGTGAGTGTTGTTCAGTTGGAGGCAAAGAGGCTATATTGTGTTTTACAGCTAAGCTAGGAAAAACAAATCTGAGTTCTAGACAAGGCCTTTAATAAATTTGGTTTTACGGTGACCAAAAATTGCAGACATAAAGTCACAGTCGCTGAAAGCGTGTAAAAATAGTATATTTTAGACCAAAGGATGAGTAGATCTGTTGTGAAACTTTGGCTTTGGCGGGATTCATGAAGTAAATATTGGCGGATTGAGGAAGTGCAATTAATAGAACTGATAAATCTGTATCTTCGCCGACAATAATCACCGATGGATGAATTGATGCCATTTCAATTGCTGCATTAACGATGAGACAGTCTGCGTTTTCGTCAGCTTGTCGCACTGTCGACTTCCTAATAATTTCAATGAGGCGATGTTTAATTTCTGCTATTAGATAAAAAATTTGCCTGGCCAACAAGAAGTCATACATTCATCAAAAATTATGTCAACCGATGACTGCTTTCTTTCTCTTCGCAATCTTTCTGCGCTTTTCAGGGGAGGGGATGAACAAACAAATTGAAAATGACAGTCAGCGATAAATAGGCAAGGTCGCGAAAGTGGCGAAAACCACGCAGTTATCGTCTAATGTCCCGGCGTGCGTACGGGACCAAGGTGCATGTTCTGAGACGTGCTAACGCCCTACCCATTCGCCCTACGTCAAAATATCATATGATTTTTTTGTAGCAAATTTTGTCTACTTTCTAAATTTCCAGATAGTTTTTTCTGAAATACACAAAATAACGGTTTTTTTAAAAAAATGATATTTTTTCTTTTTTTCAAAATTTGGGAGGGTTGCGGGGGGAATTTTTGGTGGGAAGTTGAAAATTCGGATTCATAGGCACAGAAAACATAAAACAAGCCTATGTCCAGAACTACCATGAATTTTACATCCTAAAATTATATATTTCCTGGACTAATATGCGATGTTTCCCTTTACTGGAAACGTATGGTTAAAATTTCCAAAAATATCTTAATAAATAACCTGCACATGCGCACATTAATCGTAAAGATTTTACATTTAGGCCAATAAAGAATTGCATTACAAACCTATCACAATCTGGCACAAAAGTTTATTTGTTTTAAATTTTTACCAACACTGTGTATTATAATTTAGGTATGAGTGCTTATGTTTAACTGGAGTAACCGGACGCAATTGCGAAATAAACATCAACGAATGCGAAAGTTCGCCATGTTTAACTGGGACATGCGTCGATAAAATAGGAGGATATATTTGCGAATGTGATGATGGTTTCGAGGGGGAACATTGCGAAATTGACATCGACGAATGCGAAAAATATCAACCGTGCAAGCACGGGATTTGCATGGATAGAAGAGCCAATTACTATTGCGACTGTGATCCGGAGTACGGAGGGAAAAACTGTTCCGTACTTCTCACGGGTTGCTTAGAAAATCCCTGTTATAATAATGGTACTTGCAAGCCGTATCTAATTAATGAAACCGAACACAGATTTAACTGTTCGTGTTCGAATGGTTTTCATGGGGATATTTGTGATAAAGTTACGACAATGTCACTGTCTGGTCATTCGCTTGTTGTTGTAAATACGACACGTGAGGAAGGTTATGATATACAATTCCGTTTTAAAACTACTCTCGGCGATGGTTTACTGGCTCTAGGTAAAGGATCGACATATTACATTTTGGAATTGTCTCGTGGTAGACTCAATTTACACTCCAGCCTGTTGAATAAATGGGAAGGCGTTTTCATTGGTTCTAAGTTGAATAACAGCTCCTGGCAAAAGGTAAACTAAACTTTCAATCGAAATCTTTCTTACGGTCAGATGTAGGTATTCGTTGCCATCAACTCATCTCATCTAGTTCTATCGGCAAATGATGAACAGACTATATATCCTATTAGTTACAATGAAAATTATAATGTCAGCTCTACCAGTTTTCCGACAACCTACATTGGAGGTATACCTAGCAATTTGCGAAAGTTGACCCACGAACAACCATTTCTGGTGGGCTGTCTTGAAGATGTTTTAATAAACAATGAGTGGGTTCTTCCAGAAGTTCAAAACTTTACTGGCATGGGTTTTCAGAATGTTGACGTCGGTTGTCAGCGTGAACCCCAGTGCAATCCAAACCCTTGTCATTCTGGAGGGCACTGTACGGATAAGTGGCGAGATTTTAGTTGTACTTGTGAAAGACCATACTTAGGCCACACTTGTCAATACAGTAAGTAATTTCCGATGCGGAAAGTTCCTTAAATGTGCACTTGTAGATTATACTGCCGCGACTTTTGGATATGAAAATATTACAAGTTCTCTGGTAACAGTAACTGTAGCGGATTTGGCGCGTAGAGCAGTACGTTCTATTGTCGATATCAGCATGTTTATTCGTACCCGTCAATCGGGGGGTCAGATTTTTTACATTGGTTCGGCTACAGGCCCAAATACTATTGTCGACGAAACGTATATTGCTGCACAATTGGAAGGGGGCGAATTATTGGTGCGCATTCAAATTAACGGTACTCCGGAATCATATACAGTAGGAGGAGTCAAGCTTAACAACGGTTACAATCACTTAATTCAAGTAAGTAACCAACTCGTAGAGCGTTAACTAAAAGGCTCACTTGTAGGTGATTAGAAATGTTACTCTTATTCAAGTAAAACTCAATGGAACCGAGTATTTTAGAAAAACGATTTCGTCAACGGGTGTTCTAGACGCACAGGTTCTATTCCTAGGAGGGCAGCCACAGTTGAGACCCGTGCGACAGGCGGGAGATAGTCCCAAGGCAGACCTTACGGCCACAACTGGGGCAGCTTCGACCATCACTACACCTCTTAGCATGATTCATTTTAAGGGCATCATACAAGATGTACAGGTATTTATTATTCTGCCGAGTTAAAAACATTTTGTTATCAATTCTGTTGTAGATTAGTAACGGATCAAAAATTATGGTGGTGGAATTCTTCCCATTACATGTGGAAGAACTCGACATTCCAGTGTCATTTGGAACTGTGTCTTTTGATAACTTTACAATTAAACAAGGAGTGCTGTCAGATGATTCTTGCAGGAATAGTCCTTGCAAACATGGCACTTGCGTTAATACTTGGAATGACTATCGGTATGTAATCAATATTCAGCATGTCCTTGAAGACCTAGCCAATTTGTACAAAAAATTGCTTGCTATGACTTAATAGCTAAATTAGATTTGATCAAAATCAGAATCTTAGTACCTGATTGATTCGGCTCGAAGGACTAATGCATGTTGAGATTTTTGTACATCAAAAAACATTAAATTATGACCATGTCTGTAGGTGCATATGTGAACGTGGTTTCAAAGGCAAGGATTGCACAGAAGTGGAATTTTGTGAATTAGAAAGATGCCCAGAAGATTCACAATGCAAAAATCTGGAGGACGGTTACGAGTGCATCGCCAACGTCACCTTTGACGGTGAAACGCCACCTTTGATATACAATCTTGTACGCCGTGACACAGCAAAAAGCCTACATTTCGATCACATCGAAGTGACGTATCGTACAAAGTCGTGGGGAACATTACTATTTGCCAAATATTTAGATAATCATTTCATCGTTTTTATTTACCATGATGAAGTGATTGTTGATTGGAATGTTGGGGACGATATGCAACGGAGGCGTTTCTACAGGGAAAATTTTGAAGGCCAATGGCTTACTTTACATTTCGAATTTAAAGATAAAATATTCAGAGGCGGCTTTAAAGAAATGATAAATGATGACGCTCCCAATTTTGTTATTGATCATTTTAACTATGCAAATCTGACTGAGGTATTTAGTAAAGGTATAATATATGTAGGAGGCAGCGATAACAAGACACTTAATTATCGAAAAATTTTAAACAATGACGAATATGGTAATGGAACAAACTATCTATCGTTTATTGAAACCACGACTGATTTTTCGTTTACAAATAATGCATTAGATTTGCCAGTAAATGGATTCACAACTGATTTGCCCTTATACAAAAGCGATATGAATAAATCATCAGATAGATTCAAGGTAAGATTCAATTTTATATTTATATTCTTAACTAGCTGACCCGACGGACGCTTTCCTCTTTCTTAGCTATGAATACCTATTCAATTCGGACTGGAATAAATAATTCCAAAAAATTATTTCAAAAAATTTAATGTGGCTAGCACAGGTACCACCGGCCCCACCTGCGCATGCGCGATTCTGCCCTTTTATGTCTAATAATATGTGTAGCAAACTTTGTTTAAATCGGTTCAACCGTTTAGTCGGAAAATAGATTTTGACACACTTGCCCCAAAATCTCTCCCCAAAATAATAAAAAATAAACGCACTCACTTCCAGCTGCTTTTGGCGATTCAGAGCTAGCAACGCACTTTTTTTTTGTTGCACCAAATGCCGTAATTTGAAAGCAATTATTGTATTTCTGGATATGAGTCAAAAAATGTATAGAATCTGGCCCATTCCCGGAAACCAAAGAATATAGTGCCTCTGGTGGCGGTACCAATGGCGTCAATTTCACTTGGCCACTGACGCAACATAATCCCGGGGCGTCAGTTTTAATCTTAAAAGCCATGCAATGTGGACACACAAAGTTCTTTGGTCTAAAAGCAACGATTTACTGTAAACTGTAATCGATTGCTATGTTATAATTAAATGTAACTCGATAGGGATTAAAGTCTATCAACATTCAACACTTACCAAAAATGGATATTAGGTATATCAAACTTTTAATATAAAAGGCGTGATTGCGGTGAAATAACCTCGAAATTCTCAAAAAACTCACTGAAATCTGAATAAACTATCCGAATCGAATTGACAGCACACTATGATATGAAAAATTAAATTTTTGACGGATCTATTATGCCGATCCAGTGCCGATCGATGTAGCTGTTAAAACTGTAAGAACCTTCTACACAGTATTAGAAAACTTAAAAAAAAGATGAATGAAATCGGTAAAGTCGTTCTAAAGTTATTGCGTGACCAGAAGAAACAGGGGTTCATTTTTATATATAGAGAAAATATGAAACAATACAGAGATAATTAAAATTTTTATATGCTTTGTTTAAAAAATATAGTTTGCACATACATTCGACCTCAAGAATGGACAAGATCCACGCGTAACAAGGTCTTAAATTTGGGCCCTTTGTACTACCTCCCTGATTAGAGTTGTATGTGATTGGTAAGAAGATCTACTTTGTCCTATAAGTTGGCAGGATCCGAGAGAGATCCCCCAAAATAGTGCTCTCTAAGTTTTTCTTCAAGGAGATGTTTGTAAAAGGGGAGTAGATCATTCAACAATGGTCTACCTTCAGCTAGTCACTCTGTCACTACCCTACATATGCTCACCCACAGTCAACATCCCCGAATTATTTTTTCTCTCGATTTTTAGGGCTGTGTTGGAGAAATACGCGTTGGTAAGCTTTTAGTTCCGTTTTATGTGACTCCAAAGCTATACAGAAGCGATAATTATCCACAACAGTATTTTGATCTATTGGCCGCAGACGATATTATTGGTTGCCAGTTGTGCTATAATAACGATTGCTTTAACGGCGGAAAGTGCCTAGATCCCATAAACACTTACCAATGCAATTGTCCAGATGGGTTTACTGCAGATGATTGCTCCATCGATATTAACGAGTGTGAAAACAACAAATGCAAGAATAATGCGACATGCATTGATAAAATTGCCGCTTACGAATGTGAATGTTTAAATGGATTCGAAGGGCAATTGTAAGTGAGCAGTTTTTCTGTTAGATAAATATGCGAATTTTTTCAGTTGCGAACACGAAATTAACGAGTGTGACAGTAATCCATGCCGACACAATGGTACCTGTATTGACTTATTGGGAGCCTTTAAATGCGACTGCCCTGAAGATTATGTTGGCAAACAGTGTGAGGCGATACGAATAATTACATGTGAAAACCTACCGTGTCATGAAGGTGCAACATGTCACGATGGCCGGAGTAAGTCTTATTTGATTTGTTCCGAATTTGATAATGAATTGGTACAGATATCGAAACTGGCAACAATTTTACCTGCAAGTGTAGTGAGGGATTTGTGGGACCTTTGTGTGATCGAGCATACTGTCTTGTAAAACCTTGTGAAAACGAGGGTCATTGCAATGCATCTCAATCCCATCCTGCTTGCGCATGCAAGGCAGGTTTTGATGGAAAATTTTGTGAAGTTAATAAAGATGATTGTGTATTACCTATGGGTCAAAATCCTTGTGAAAATGGAGGGATTTGTTTCGATGGCGTTGATCGATTCGATTGTAATTGCACAGGAACAGGTTTATAAACAAACTGCAACATTGAAAGTAGTATCAATAATAATTTTAGGTTATTCTGGTTTACTGTGCGAATTAGATATTGATGAATGTAGCGAAGGAAATATGTGTGGTGATGGAACATGTGTAAACCTACCTGGGTTATATACATGTGTTTGTCCGGTAGGTATGTGTGGATATGGGTGCAAACTTAACGATCCATGTCAAAGTATGCCATGTGATCATGGTAAATGTGTACCTAAATGCACAGATGTATCCAATTATACATGCGAATGTGACGCACGATGGATGGGAATGAACTGTTCCATAAATAAGGTAAAACCTGACTGACAAAAGTAGTGAAAACCGTTTCATTTCAGCTGGAAGCTCGGCAAGAAACAGAGGGCGTTAATGTTCTCTATATTGTGATTCCAATAGTAGTAATAATTGTAGTAGGTCTTTTGATTGCTGCAGTTATTTTAGTTAATATGGCTCGTAGTAAGCGAGCGACTCGAGGTACTTACAGTCCCAGTGCCCAAGAGTTTTGCAATCCTAGAGTCGAATTGGACCATGTACTTAAACCACCTCCTGAAGAGCGGCTAATTTAATGTTATTGTTTTCCAATTGCAGCTGTAATTATGTAGTATTTTTCTAATTTATTTATTTTTTACAAGGGTGGGCATAGGGAAAAATGTTACTCTATGGTTTAGGCAATGTGATTATGTATTATTTTCTTGTGACAAATTTTTTATTCAAATATGTTGAATCTCTACGCTTTCGCCCTCAAAGTAAAAGTCTGCGATTTCAAGCCAGTTGATGCTTGAAATTTAACTCTCTACAGCACGTGATTAAACCAAAGGTATGGCGTTGTACATAATTTTATTACAATTTATTCTTAATTTTATTGTTAAATTTTACAAACACGGTACTTAATTATTCCAATGAAACAAAGTGCATCTTAATATCCGTCCATGGTGGTATTAAATTTTATATTTACATTCTACATTTGTAAAAGCATTTTAAATAAAAATTTTAATATTGTGCTTTTTATTTACTAACAATTGTTATATTTAATGGAATATAATTGACAGATTTTTTCGATATCATTTTTAAAAATATTTTCTTCGTTTTCGATCTCACTAAACCAAGTTGTCTCGATATCTTCTATTTTGTACAAACATTTCTTGTACTCATTTGAGTAAACCTGAAAAAGTCCCTCATTAGTTAACTATCTATATACAATGTTGCTATATAAAGTTTAAACATCCTTGGCTTGCTGCTGTGTAGTGTAATCAGACCAGTCCGTTACTTGACATTACCTAATCAAATGAAATTTAGTTGCAGCAAAGAATTATTGTCACTTTTCTCATTCACATTAACGTTAAGCAATGTTTTGAAACAATGATATTAATTTGTAATTTATTGTGGTTTACCTACTACAGTACAATGTGAATTTAATCGTAATTATCTCAGTCAGGTAATTATCATGGGTTTGAGTTCCTGAATTTGTTTGGTAATCTATTGATTTCTGTCTATTCTAAAACGAAAATTTGCATGTCTGAAAGTAGTAAAGAGTATATTAAGACATATTTGAAATTAGCGTTCAACGTACTACTCCAGTCTCTTCCTAACATCAGGCTAGCGCAATGACGCCTCGTGGATCTTTCGCGAAAAAATACATTAACTCTGTTTTGGCTATGGTGCGTTCGGCCTGGGCCGCACGGTATATGTCCTTCAGTACCTATTTACCTACACAATCATGCGAATGCGTCATTTTTCAGAAGCAAACTAAGTACTTTTATTTAGAGCAGATGTTAAATTGAACTTTTAATACGTGTGAATGAGTAGGCCAAGTCCCTCTTTAACAATAAAGCTCGCTTGACCTGGAGCAAGAAAAATTGCAAAGGCATGCAAGTTGCAAGAGAAATTGCGAAAGGCATGCACAGTTCAAATCCAGCTTATTAACAGCTAAGGAAGCATTTCTCTTATGCTATAGCAGAGCTGGGTCTCTACCCTCTACGTTCTAAAAAACCGCTCTAATTTTTCTCAAAAATGCTCGCGTTCATCGAGTTGCTTTGCAAAGCGAAACAGCTTGCGAGTTCCGAGCACTCCTAAAAGTTCTCGTGAGCGGAAAAAATGCTCGCAAGCGGTGTTTAATCCTTCAGCGCTTGAGGGCGGTTAAAAGCGCTCAGGAGCGAAAAACACTCCCAGGAGCGAAAAAAGCACTCGCGAGTGAACGAAAACGCTCAGGAGCGGAAAAATCACTCGCTAGCGGAAAAAGAGTTCGCGAGCGAAAAAACGCTCATAGACGGAAAAACCGCTCGTGGGCAGAAAAAAGTGCACGAGCGCCACTTTAAGTAAACGCTCGAGTATCGAGCACCAAGCGGCTATTAGAACTCGTACCTCTATTGACCACAGACCATCAACGCTATTGACTACACTTATGTGTTCGCATCACACGTACATACAGAACGGAGTATGTAAAGTTGCCTATTGTCAATCCCCGAATTTGGTTAATTAATTATAGTCCAGTCACATTATCATAATACTTTGCATCAGATGTGTCATTTCTATTTTTTTTTAAATTGTTAGGCTGAGTATGGATGTCAAAAATCCAAGTTTTCGACATCCAAAGACTTGTGCGAGCAACGCAGCACTCGAAAATACGCCATTTTTTCTATTATTTTTAGGTTTTGGTTAGTTTTAGTTCTGAAGGACAGATTTATACTTTTTTAAACTAGACAAAATTTGTGACAATTCAAGCCTCTAACCGTCTCTGTAAGTCTAATAGTTTTGGAGATACAGCGTTTCAAAAATTCGTAAATTCTTCAGTTTTAATCAAATTTGCCTTTCTTTCGCATAAAAACCTCATGAACATTTTTATAATTTTGTTCGTTTGGGGGGACTTTATGGTGAGGAGTCTCCATAAATCCGCACAGAAAGAGCTAGAATGTTGATATCCTCTGGATCCCCAGCATGATAAGAAAGTTGTCTTCTTCTTCTTCAGCAAGATCCACTGCCTGTTGCATGGATTGCGAAATCTGTGAATTCTTTCCTTTTGCCTGACCTCGACCATTCAAAAAGGATACCGAATATAGAAGATCTGTGTAGCAGAAAGCTTACTCGCAACACTATGGTTTGAATGAATAACGCATCATATACCTAATACAATACCCTAATATAAACATGGATATTTTTTCACTAAAAGACAAAAATCAATATTTAATTTGCTTTAATTATCCGCAATTTTTAGCACTTCTTCAACAACAAGTTTATTACGACTTACGACAATTTTTCGTGCATATTTTCTAAGTTTACTTTCTGCGAAGAAAAAACACAAATTTTGATAAAACTTGTAAAACTAATAAACTTACCAATAGTTGAAACGCCGTATCTCGGAAAGTATTAGACTTGCGGATATCGTTAAGGGCTTAAATTGTCAGAAATTTTATCTAGTTCAAAAAAGTATACGACAATAATTGTATTAAAATCGGTTCTTCAGGAGTAAAACTTACAAACACCAAATCGTGCAAATTTGGTAAGTTTAGTTTCTGCGAAAAAAAACGCAAATTTTGATAAAACTTGTAAAACTAATAAATTTATTAATTTACCAATAGTTGAAGTGCCATATCTCGGAAACTATTAGACCTGCGGAGATCGTTAAGGGCTTAAATTGTTATAAATTTTATCTAATTCAAAAAAGTATACGACAATAATTGCATTAAAATCGGTTCTTCAGGAGTAAAAAACTTACAAAAACCAAAAAATTGTAAGAAAAATGACATATTTTCAAGTGCTGTGTCGCTCGCACAGGTCTTTCAATGTCGAAAACTTGGATTTTTCACATCCACATTGATCCTAACAATTTAAAAGAAAAATTAGAGATGACATTTCTGATGCACGGAATGCCCACTTTTTGGGCTAATTTGACTGTACTATTAGTGTTCAATGGTAGAAACAGAAACTTAATTATAATGTACATTTTCTATCTGTATAAAACAAGCCGCGCGGCGGAAGTATTTTCGCTCTCTCGAGGTAAACTTTTAAGTCGTTTTTCCAAGATAACTTATCTAAATGAAGTTGGAACAATTTCCAAAATTGCTATAAGTTCGTAAAGTTAATATCTAAGCAATAGCGCCACGAAAATTTGTTTCCTTTTTTCTTTTTCAAAATAAGGCACCCCACCCCAACAGCCCTCGACGTTACCTCTAAAAAAAGATTATTTGAAAATATTTTAAGAAATCCCGGCGTTATTGTCTATAAAAAGCGCTATCATTAGGGAAAAGATGCGCAATTAAAGAGTTACTACCATGCTTTAAACGAAACCAGAAAATTCCGATTACTATGCCAGAAAAACCGAAATTTGCCGATTTTGTTTTTATTTATTTCTGATGTTATTTGGACAGATACAAAAAAAACACTTCCTGATTGCCACTTTTTGAGCTCTACAAGACATCGTCGAGAGATTTTCAATACAACGTTTCGTTTTGGAGAAATCATCAAACACTTATTCTTCATTTGACCCGTAAAAAAATACATACTGTATTGAGTAGAATTTTTATTACGAATACAACTACGTACGGCACAAAAAAGTTGGAAACAGTTTCTTTTAACGATCGTGCGAGAATTTTTCCACTTCCCAGGAAATTTGTCCGATACTAAAACTATTTTTATTTTTCCTATATTCTACACCTGTCCTATACATCTATTGAACTCAGCCTCAATTGCTTCGAATTTCTCCTCTAGCCACATGCTCTTTCTCTAACCTACATTCCCTATCTCCCTTCATATTTATCCCTAATATGCGGACTTGATGCATTTTTATATTTTCCTTTCTTTTCGTCCGTTCTAAAATGTCCTGTGACTCATTATTTTCTGGTTATCCTTGTTTCTACTCCTAACGCATCTCCAGCTACCAAACCTTCCACTTGGTTCGTGGCTCTGCTTTTTTGTTTTTGGCCTTAAACCGATCTACCAATTCTGGCGCTTTTAACTTTTCGAAATCTAACCTGCCTTTTTTATTAGGTTTGGCCAATTTTCTGCTATTCATCATGACTAATTTGTGGTAACTAGCTATGTCGGCACCTGGGTAGCTTTTGCTGTAAATTACCTGGTTTCTAAATCTCTCTTTCACTAGAAATGTAGTCTATTTAATGTTTACCTATATCGCTCTGCTTTATCCGCGTATATCTTCTACGCCTTGGTTGTTAGGTACACCATAATATGTTAGTTATAGATAATCTATGTTTAGTTATAGTTCGTTAATTGTATTAACCGGCCCCCCTATCGTTTCTCTTGCCTTGACTGTCGGGTCCTACTATAATGTCTTTCCTTCCATCTCTTACTACTGCGTTCCAGTCTCCTGTGATAAAAAATTCCCTTCGCTCCCTTCAACGCGCTTTCTGCCTTTTTAAGTTAATTCTACAATCTGCCTACTCTCCCTAAACTCCCCATATTACATGCAGTCGCAGAAGACGTTTGTTGCCCTTCTCAGACTCTATAAAGTTAATGATGCTGCGTGGGATACAGCAGTGAGGTATTCTGGACCATTGGTCCTACCCACCCGGAGTCCTCTTTGTTTTTAAATACGCCATTACCATTTTAAAGCTGTGGAAGATGCGCTTTCTGGGGAAAGATTCGGTGGTGGTTTCCAGTGGCCTTTCACCTATAATATAAGGTGTATGGATTGAATGCTTGCAGAAGGTCCTTGGCGCAAAAAAATTGCGCTGTTGCACGACAATTGTAGGATCCACAAGACTCGAAATGTGCACTCAGGCTGCGAAAGCTTTCGGATTGAATTAAATATGTCGTTAATTGAGTGGGGTGTGGGGTGCAGAATTAATAAAAATGAGCTGCCGGTCGCAATTGCGTTAAACCAGAAAAGAAGAGCAATGCTACGTGAAAAATGAAAAAGGTGTGGATGGGCTCAAAATTAGAAAACAAATAAATAAGTAATATGCGGTACTAACAAATATCTATAAGGTTTAGAATGTAGATATAAAAAAAATCCGTTTGAGTTTAACTTTTTTGAAAATTTCTGTAAAAACCTTATATGATTTAGTACTTTTGTTCAAATTTTGAAGTAATAACGAGCTCTCTTAAAAAAATTCCGCACAATGGTTTCATATGGATGCTAAACATAGTAATTGTCGTTTTATTAAAAAAGGGACATTAGGTACCTATATGAACTAAATGGATAGGTTCACTTAAATAGTTGTTTTTTGAAATGGGAATTGATTCTTTTCAAATTATTATTAATGGTTTGGTTTGTTCATATAAATTGCAACTCGCGTTAGTAATTATGCGACTGTTTGATGTTTTATTTCAGGGAACGGTTACCTCAATATAATCGTCTGGTTCTCCAAACGCTCCTTCAACCATTTGATTCTGCAATAATTTTACTTTTTCCAAAATTATCTCAAACTCCGGCGGAACACTGAAATCTTGGAAAGGTAAAGCTAACTTTACACCACCATCTGTAACATCAGTCGATAGTTGAGGTCAGTAGTCACAATAATAATGTACTTACCTATATTTGACAGATCTGTAGGTTCTTGCTGGCGGATGTGGGTCAAAAACTCATTTAAATGTCTAATTTTTGCTTCAAATTGGCATATTAGGGGCGACTTTAGCAGTTTGCTTACATATTCGTCGTTTAAAAATTTTAAAGTTCCGTTTATGATCTCACACTCATTTCTATACACATCCAAATTGTCGTTTTGGTATTCCTGCGAACCAAAACAGAATTACTTACGTGGATAAGTGCTCAAGTAGGTACTTACTTGAAAGGGTACGAAAACGCTTTCTTGGACATTAAAGTTGCGAATTTCAGTCAGAGCTTTGACCATTTCATTTTGAAGTGAATCCAGCATGTGTCGATTATCATCATATCCATATAGCGGTTTGAGCTTTTTGCGTACACTTCGTACAGTTTCAATGTTAGTATTTCTTATGGCTTCAGTTTGTTCCCATAGTTTCCTGTAGGATTCTTGAAGGCTTTCGATTCTGTTTTTATGATGGTGCTTAAGTAAATTAGATGAAAACTCCACAAACATCACGTGCGTGGACTCTAACAGATCCAAAAGCTCTGCGTGTTTTAAAGTAAAACAAACTGCTCGAAATTAAACCTAAAAATTACCGTAAACCATATTGAACCACAGTAGCTCACATTGTTGATGGTAGCAATTATATTTCTCCAAGACCTCGACCATTAATTTGTCGTAAGAAGGCGGCACACTCTCGCTGTTTATAATTTTGACATGTTTGTCATAAAATTCCTGTTTATAAAAAGCGATTACTGAAGAGTTTTTCTAAGAATGGGGGAGCAAAAAAGAACAAGTCGCGGAATTGATCCGTCTAAAATGAAAATTTACACCGACTCGTACGAAAAGGAAAATCGTCTTCGTCTCAAGTGGTTTAGGAGGAACGAAGAACGTTTGGTGGCGTATACGGAGAAGCCCAACACCAAAACTGTTCCGCAAGAATTATTACACGAAGTTGCGAGTAAACGTAAGATTAGTTATCAGGAAGCAGAAAGACATCCGAGAATCCATATTGATGATGCTCCACCCCCTCTGGTCGATCCAAACTCAATGTACAGTACAATGAAACCGGTCGATCCCCAGATAGCGAAACTAATTTACACAGGTACCCAGGTATCTATGGTTGAAAACGGGTTTGTTTATGTTTTTTGATAGGAACCCAAAAGGACGGACGGATAAATTACCTACACGAACGCGTCAAAATTATACCCGAAGACAAATATTACTTTGCCGAGGTAACGAGTTGGCGATACGGTTGGAACATGTGGAATAGTGCAAATGTCGCAACGCCAGTTAGATATGGAAGATGTCAAGTGATCAAGGCCTCGTTTTATCGAAGGAATGGAGTTGCACGGGATCCTGATTGGTACCAAGAACCTGCAACTCTCAGCCCTTGCATATGTGACCGTTCATAGCTTCGCACTCACTTTCGCATCTTGTTGAACATTCTTCAAAGAGTCTTGAAGAAATTTGCATAGTTTGGACATGAAGCAGTTTCCTTGCGGTTCGTGTTCAAAAAGCATTTTGGTGTAATCAAAGCGATTAGTGACAACAACTGCTTTCTCCTTCTTTGTCTTTTTGTCTTTTTTGACACTTTTCTTGTCGTCCGTTGTATCAGTTATTTCGACGGGAAGCATTGAATAATTAATGTTTCGTACTGAAATTTGAACAATAATATTTTTTTTAATTGTCACGCGCACCATTGTTTATAGGTTCGGATTGATAGAGATAGCTCATTAATTGCAGAAGGCCATTGCCAAGTGCCTGAAATCCAGTCTCATACTCTTTCAAGTTTGCTACATCGAAAGGTTTGGTTTTGAAGGACTCCAAATCTCTCAAGTTGTCTTCGGCTTTCTTAAGGTAGAACTTTAAGTTAAACGTTTCCTTTTTTAAGTCAATTTGAAGATTCTGATTTACAGTCATGTTTATATCTTTAAATTGGAGTTCTTCTAAGCTCATTGTTATACTAAAATGTTTCCTAGTTGGTTTCGCCAATATGCAGTAACATAATATGTTTGATGTTTGATTATATTATAATCAAAGATCTCAAATTACGCAATATAGTTTTCTCTAGAATAAGTTAGGCAATAATTTTGGATATTGTTATAGATAAAAGGCTATAGCATTGAATAAACATTTTTTTATTCAATGGCTATAGTCAGTTGATTGGTTGTGAGCTAATTGAGTGAGTGAGTAAGTGAGTTAGTGAACTGACTGATTTTTTTCCAATCGCGATCGGTAAAATAACACCCGATTACCGACCGTTTTGTATTCAAAAGATCTTTCTTGATCCAGTTCCGCCAGTTTTTTCCATCCAAATCTGTTTTCCTAAGCAAAATAAGTGATGCCAAGATGTTGTAAAAACAGCAAATGAAACCGATCAAGTGATTTGAGATCTCCGATGATCAAAATGTAGTCATCATACAAAGGAAGAATTTTTGCTACTTCTGCCTTTACTTGAGCCGTCATTTTCTTTTGTTTTACTTGTATTTCTTTTTTGACGCGTTTTAACTGCGCCTTTACCGTTTTCTCCAATTTTTTTAATTCTTGCGTAACTGTCTTTACTTCATCACTGTGATAGTTTCCATCTTCGGAAAATAATCTAAAAGTAAAGCATTAATGAAATGTATATTTAAAAGAAGTTATCGGACATGCATTGAGGAACCAAAAAGGTCTTTAATTTATTGATTTGTGGATGTTTTGTGTTAATTTTTTAAAAGTAAGTTAAAAATTCGTATGTTTTGGATTTGTGCGTGTCTACTCACGTTTTCTCTATACCTATTTTTGCGTAAGATTAATGTAGGTATTTAAAATTTTCAAACAGTGTCAGATGGAAGAGAAATTCAGAGATATATATATATGATCCTGCTTGAGTAGTTTTTATCGACGATAAAAATTGTGTCTTTTGGAAGTTCATTTAAAAACGGTTTACTTATATCCGTTAATACAGAGGCCCAAAATTTTGGAAAACAGTTCAAAATAATTCATATGTGATAAAGTATGTGCAATTTAGAAATCGATCATCAACATAAAATCATTTTGGACTTTAGACACAGAATGTGTATAACATAAACATTTTTTGTATGGACAGGGTGCTCCATAAATGTGGTATGAGACTTTGGTATTTTAAATGAATTACTCTGTATCTTATTACAATTATAAACTGTTTTTAAAATTGTGCATACTTTCATCATGCATACAAGTTACGAAGAAACGCGTACGATTTTTCGGAGGGTAATTTTTTGCCACTCAGGTCGCATTCAGAAACCAGCCGATGTCCGGCTCGGATATTCACTCATATTCAGCACTGACCACTGACCCTTGAACTCGTAGAAATCGATTGGCGAAGGTTTGATATCGCGGTCTCTTTTCGATCTCGAGTTAAACGAGGAAAACAGAGAGAAATCATTACTCATAATTATATAAAATAAAAATAAATAAATTCCCCTAAAAACCAAATTTCAAAAATTTTATATTGTTCCAAAAAATCACTGTTTGCGCGCGTCAACAGAAAGAAAGATGCTATAAGCTAATTAATAGTGTGCTTAATAAGTTATTGTAAAAAAACGTTTCGTGACGAAAATTTAGGGCGTTAAGCTTTAAGAAAAAAAAAACAAGAAAACTTGTTAATAGTTCTGGATTCCAAATTTTGTTTAGTATCTTGTAGCATTTAATACAAACGCACTTTTTCCAATAAAAACTAAATGTGTAGGTTTAACAGTAGCATGCTTCCGTTAAAAAAAACGGTACGCCAATGGTTTTTTCTCAAATAAAAATTAATTTTCACAAATCGTTTATTTGAAAGAGAAGCACTCTTTTGATTTTTTTCTAGATTCCCCCTTTTTGAGTAAAAAAAATAAAACCTATCATTGTTCGCATTTAAAATAATTGTATGCATGGTTTTATTTATTTACCAATAAACCATTATAACAGACTTAAAGTGGATTAATTTATAACAGTAATTATTATACAAGAGCATCGAAGTTGGAACTGACTCGAAACACAATTCTGTTTGCTTATATAGCAAACAATATTCTTTCTAGAATGTTTTCGAGTACAACTCAGGAAGCTTTATCGCCGATGACTAATTTTTCAGCGGCACATAAAAACATTATACACGGACTACTGCAAAAGAAGCGAATATTTTAGCACAATAATAACACTATTCAATGGGACTGGTCCATAGCTTTCCAACAATATATTCTGCTACTTACTTCATTATCAAGATAATTCCACCGACACCACCAAAAGATGCTCGTTGAAATGTTCCAGCATTCATTTGTAAGTACTCTCTCACGGCACTCTAGGGCTCTGGCGGAAAAAACGAGAAGGATACAACCGATCTTCATAAGGAATTCGGGATGGGGCCCCCAATTACTTTTTTATTTAGCACCAGAACCTCATTTAAAATGTTCGCGTGCTAAAACAGCATCTCAGGGAATAATTCACTGTAAAAGAGAGGGGGGGGGGGGTCTCCTCCTTAAGACACAAAAACTTGAAATCCGCCTGGTCCATTCTCAAGATATTGGAGATATTTATTGCCCAAAGTTGAGGTGGAGACTTTTTCCCCAAAAATGCGTTTGGAGAATTAAACACGTCGAGATTTAAAATAATAACCCAGTCAGCAGCGGGTTTTTATAAAGATTTAAATTTTTCAATTAAGATATTTGTGACAAAAGATACGGTGATTGCGCCGACGCCGACTACCTGTTCTCGCTTTATTTAACAATTTGCGGTGCAATATTTGACCAAACTTTAAGTGGAGTGGTGTATGTAGCGTCGTTCCAATGGTAAATGAGTGAGTTATGGTCCATATTTTGGGGAGACTGAACCAATAAGGCCAAGGGTGAGTTTTTATCGTTATTTAAATAGGTACACCGTGAGTCATTTCTAACATGTTACAATCTAAATGTTGATTTCTCATGAGGTGGCGTAAAAAAACAAAAAAGGTAATTGTTAATCATACGATTAAATTAAAACCCCATCATAAATGTATTGCGATTCTATACTTTCGTTACCAAAATAATAAACATGTGTGTCCATTAGAGATACGGCGTTAATGATCAACAGATGTGCGGTTGCAGTAAACTGTCCCAAATGATTTTAGGTATATTTGGAAATTTTTCAATTTAACATTTCACATTTGTTACGTAACTGTGTTTAGTGTTTTCAAAGTGTTTAGAGAGCAAAAAGGATTAGTCAAAAAAGTATTTCACGTAAAAGAAATTCCTTCTGTTGAATGTTGAAGAGATCAGACATGAAATTTTAAAGTCAGATAGGTAGGTGCCTTTAAAGATTTAGATCGCTTTACAGCGACTTTTCCAGCGAAAACCGAACTTTGTTTTGGTTCATTTTTCGTTGTTTTTTGTTTTTTATGTAGTACAATTTTCACTCCGTCGCGAAGATGTAATTTTGAGGAATGGGGCCACGGTGTATGTTATGTTAGCTGCACTGTGTATGAAATGTCCAGCGCAGAGTACCTATGCCAAACTTTAGTTTTTTGTTTGTTATTGTGTTATGTTATTTTCGTTTCGTTTTTGATTAGCGGGCGTGCCTGAATTTGAAATGTGGTGCCGCAATGTTGAGATGATAAAGGTATCCTATGAAACTGCAGGGTTTCCACAAGAAATCATAGGTTTTCATTAGAATTTGTATAGTTTCAGTATACATGCTTTATTAACGGGCGGCCAGGGTCGTTCATGATTTTAGACTTTCGGTCCGTCCGTCTGTATACGTGATAACTATCGCGAACGTTTTCGAATTTTCCAATTCTGTTTTCCGTAATAGGTAGACAATGGTCAAAGGATTAACTGATTAAATTTGAGTCATTTGGGCAAAAGAATGCTATAAAGCAAACAAGGGTCACAAATTAATTATTTGCTGCAAGTGTACTCCCTATTTCGTAATAAAATAAGATTAATTAAAAAGATGAACTACGTTTTTTAGCCAATGTTATTTTACTACGAACTAGGGAGTACACTTGCAGTAAATACTATGCGATCAAAAATGAGTTACTGTCTAGTCACCTTTGGAATTTTTGGTTACATGGGAAATCGTACCAAACTCGAACTTCCAAAGGCGACTCGACAGCAACTCATTTTTGATCGCCCGTTATTTAATTTGTGAGTTTTGTGACAATTGTTTACTTTCTGGCATTCTTTTGTTTTTTTTATCGGCCTACTCCGGTGTACATGTAATTCATTAATGGGTACATGGCCCCCTCGTTATTATGTAAATTACATATAACTTATTTGAGACTAGAATGTAAAAACCAGGAAATCCAAGATATTTGGAAAACTATCAGAAATAGTTAGAGGACATTATTATCAAAAGTTGAACGTTTTTGGAGGAGCTAAAAGATGACAGAAGTATATACAGAGAGTGTTCCATTTAAAAAAAGTGAGATTTTTATATGAAGCTTAGATCATTACTGGGAGTTGCGTGCAATCTAAATTTCTGAAATCTCTAAAAAGAATCATGTTACTTTGTTGAATTTTCCTTGTATTAATTAATTGATTAGAAAGGCATTCCCAACTATTCTTTTGGAAACCCTTCCCGAATTTTTTTACACCTTCTCACCTATTTGTGCCACATTAAAATTGTTTTTTAATTCAAAGATTTAACCAAATTTCACAGGGATTTTTACTTAGACGTGTTCCGAGACTCCGCTGGAGTCGTCTCATAGTCTTATTCACATTTTTAAAATTGATAAGGAATTTTGGAGCGCCGCAACGGCATAAAACTTGTTTTTCCAATAGCAACCTACAATTTTTTGTGTACAATCTACAAAAATTATGCTAGGTGAAAAAAATGTCAAATTTAAAAAACAAAAATTTGTTCTGCAATTTAGATTTCTTAAAAATTTTGGCATTGTACATTCGGCATAAGAGATATAAAACCGTCAAAAACTTTTTTATTCGTTTCTAGCGCCCTGACGTAGTACAACTGTTTTTTATAGTTGTAGTTGTAGTAACCCATATTTTTTTTAATTAACGATCGGAGTATTAGTATTAACCGGGAACAACGTTGCTTGAATGTAGACAATAAATGAATTATTAGTAATAAACACAAACAAAAGTATAAAAAACCGCGTGAAGTCTTAACACAACAACGTGGAGCTCGAGTAATTACGGAAACGAAAATAAATATCGAGTTATATCGTTTTAAAGCAAGCATTTTTGCACAGAAAAGTTATCAGTTTCAGGGGATCATTTGTTGGGATTGATCTGCATAAGCGAAACGAATTGGGGTGTAGCGGTCATTTCTTTTCTAAGCTGCGACTATCAGTTCCGTAACCTTATATTTCATTCAATGTTACTTAATTAATTTATATACAGGGTTTGTCTTAAAGACAGTCGATTAAGGCAGAAAACAGGAGATATGAAATTTATTGAGTATTGTCGGAAAATAATTAACTTTGATACGAAACGTTTTTGCTCTACACTTACTATTTTTTGAAAACACTTCTAAAAGCTTTGAGCTAGGAAGCTGTTCTGTCAAGAATTTGGCACATTCGTTTGTTTTCGCTTTCTTTCGATAACATTCTGTTGTAGTTAGAAATTGCAGTAACACTGCCTTGGAATGCTTATAGAATACCTACTAGGAAAGTCCGCGGATCAACGAAACAAACCAGACCGCCATTATTCTGGGGCTAGTTAAATGTTCATGCCAATTGAATATTTCTCGGATAAATAAAATATGGTAATTTTAAATTTCGGCGACACTCTCGTAAAATGATTCCCGAAATATTAACCCCCAAGAAAACAAGCCCACAGGTAAATTCGCCCCCGTATAAGATTCAACTGCAATATTGCACCTCCAAAAAATTCGCCCTCGAAAAATTCATGCCGGTAAATTTTGAACGCAAACAATTGTCTACACTTTTTTGAAATTCCCAACCGTTTCCGCGATATAAGCTCCAGAAGGCCGGAAATTTTTGAAAAATTGTTTTTACCCACGCGTTTCGTCGAACATTCCTTATATCCTGTGAACCGATTATCTGAGAAAAAAGCCGCCGACGAAAAAGTTGTAAAACATTAAATTTCCTTTCCGAAAATATGGCTCCTTTCCAAATTATCGTAATCAGTCAACAGTTACAGCAGTTTTAAGATTTCCTGAAATTTTTCATCATCTTCTATATGCAACAATTTCAATGATTTGTCACCTACACTCTTGCTATTTTCCATTTTAACTTCTATTTATGATATAAGGACAATTAATGGGCACCCAAGTGGGTAATATTAAAATATTAAAACATCGACCGTTCTAACAGATTGTGACAAATACAAGCAAATGCTAATTTAACAATGAAACACATTTGATTGCATTTATTTCAGGGTGGCCACTTTTTTTGCCAGTCAGTGTACATACATATCAACGGGATTTTGTGTCGAATAGAAAATACAATTTGTTGTATGGTAAGATACACAAACACATAAACTTTACACGAACAACATGACTAATGAAAGTATTGGGAACCGCTGACCTTTAGGTAACTGAAAAAATGAAAATTATTGTTCTATCATTTTCAAGTTTCCATAAGGTTTGTTTTGAGAGAATCTCGGCCGTATAGAACGGGTTTTTGCATTGACTTCAGGTGCATATTAAATACAACTACTATCGGTCGCGTTATGAACTGCTTTTGATTTACGACTTATGGTCTTAAATGACTTACATTGGTGAGCGTACAGACTTTACCTCGCCTTGCCCTCAGGTAATAATCTTCGATTTGTTTGTCTAAATTACCCACTTGGATGCCTATTTATTGTCCTTAATATCATAAATGGAAGTTAAAATGGAAAATAGCGGGTGCGTAGGTGAGAAATCATTGAAATTGTTGCATATAGAAGATGACGAAAAATTTCAGGAAATTTTAAAACTGCTGTAACTTTTGACCGGTTAAACGATAATTTGGAAAGGAGCGATATTTTCGGAAAGGAAATTTAATGCTCTACAACTTTTTCGAAGGCGGATTTTTTCTCAGATCATCGGTTCACAGGATATAAAGGAATGTTTGATGAAAAACGTGAGGTAAAAACCGATTTTTCAAAAATTTCCGACCTTCCGGAGCGTATATCGCGGAAACGGTTGGGAATTTCGAAAAAGTGTATACAATCAAAATTGTAGACAATTTTATGGGCTTTGATTTTGCACACCCCCCTTTTAGCACTCGTTGCCTGGACTAGTGTGCGTGTCTTCCGGTGGTGAATATTGTGGTGGCGAATATCCCGAGGGCGAATTGTTCGGGGGCCAGTTTTACAGGTCGAATTTACTGCACAGGATAGGTACATACGAGTGTACCTAGAGACCTCCACATTAAAATTCAATTATCTATACCTCCCTTATATAAGCAACGTAAGCAAGATGTGGAGAGTTAAGTACAGTACCTACAATCAAGCACAAAACAAGCAAAATCAACGTTTATTCCATTTCAGTTTCAGCATGCCCTTTTCAGACCTACCTACCTAATGGCTTTAGAGAACTGAATCGACGATAGTTTAATTTTGGCCATCTGAGTATTATACATATCATCTAAAGGCTTCATCGCGCACTTTAACTTTTCGTGACAATTACTACTGCAATAATGTAAATTTTGTATGCCGGCTTTTGCCTTATTCGAACAATTAGCTTGCTTAATTTTTAAATGTAACGTAGCGACGTTTTGCTTGTAATCATTAATAATTACTTCACACTCCTTTTCTAAATTCGTAAAAGAAGCTTTAATGTCCATTATTTGTTTTTCGGCGCCCTAGCAAATAAAGATATCATGCTAGAATAAATCTCAAAGTTGGTTAGTCTTCCCCAAAGTGTGAGAGGGGGTATAATTTGGAGAAGACAACAATTTTCAAACCGTCTCAAAGTAGCATTCATAAATTACTCACTGCTATATGACCACTTAATCTCTCGTTGTGAATTTTCAACTCGGCGAGGCGAACTTCATAAATACCACATTTGATTCTTTCATATTTCGTGTTGTGTATTTCCAATTTCACCTCCAAGCGTTTGGCCAACTTTTTCTTGGCGTCACTAATCCACACCTGTGCATGTTTGCCGGAATCTTCTTTACAAGATACTTTGAAAAGTTCGATGCCTTCTTGTAATCTAGTCGAGGGAAGAATCAAAGCGGTAGCGTACAAAGAAATTTGCACTCTTACCCGTACATCCAGTTTTGAACAGCGCCAACTTGATATTCGCATTGTTTCATACGTTGAACGATAAAGTTTGTAAAAGTAGAGTTAACCATTTCCTTTTCATCTCCGTCTTCTCCATCTTCCTCTTTGGGGGTTGCATCCTTCTTGAGTTCACTGTACGCAGAAACCTCTCGTGATCTTTGTGACGCTTCCTTTGGAAACTGGTATAGTATCTCACCCAGTTCGGCTATTAGTAGATTTGCCTCGATCAGAGTGAGGTTTTCGTATTTTTC
The DNA here is from genome assembly GCF_008802855.1 of Photinus pyralis. Classification (NCBI taxonomy): domain Eukaryota; kingdom Metazoa; phylum Arthropoda; class Insecta; order Coleoptera; family Lampyridae; genus Photinus; species Photinus pyralis. Next base: position 8,888,429 of record NW_022170510.1, read on the forward strand.
GACAATTTTTATTTCTGTGACGTAGTGCTCTTTGTAGCTACATACCTAATACCTAAGAATATACGGTAAAAAAAGGTCTGTGAACTTACTTATTTGCTAAAATGTCTAATTTTTTAAATACTTCGGTCAATGCGACGTTCAATTTCGACTCTGAAGGTGCTTGTCTTAAGGTGTCAAGAACCATAGTTAACTCAATCTCGCAGTTCTACAAATGAATCTTTTTTATTGCTACTGAGTGATAACGTTGAGTGAAATGAAAAGTAATTCTCACTCAACGGTGATAATTACATTTTGCCATTTATCATTTGATTGCACTTGCGCGTGTACTTCTTTTAAAATGATATTTCTTAATTCGTTCACACGATCAAAATGTCTGTCCCATATTCCACTGGATAACCTAAGAAAAGTGTAGGTAATTTGTAAGATGTTTCTCAGTTTCGTCGTTACTAGTTCCCACTGAACCTAAAATACCTATATCAACCCAGAATTACTCAATGTACAAGTCACCTCTATATTGCGCACATTACTGGTGTACTGTTTTGTAAGTGATTCAATTGATGGTTTGCACACTTCCATGTTTAACATATTTATTATATCGGTATCTGAGTCGTAAGCGCCAGACATTTGTGCACATATATCCTGCAGCTCCTCAAAATAGCCATTAAATACTTCAGCTACAGCGACTTTGTATAAAGATATTAACTTCTTTGCAGCTATGTCTGAAAAGCGCATCGAGAAAGGCCAAGTCAAATGGAATTCACCCACCTAAGGAATTAAAAGCTTCCTGAGCGTTGCTGATCCATCTTTTTCCATTAGTGGAAGAGATGGGCATATCTGATAAGTGCGAAATCATTTCGTTCATCTCGTGTTGTTTATTCAAAATCGTTGTGCTGGCCTGTTTGCCTTGTTCCGTAGCTAAGGTTTCATTTTCACAATCAGATCCCCACAATTTCGTTTGGCTGCAATAGAAAAGTATTGCCGAAGATAATTATGAACGCTCGACTTACTTTAATTTAATTAGGGCATCCACCTTTTTCTCGCATTTACGCGAGATGTAAATTTTGGTAATTTGATGATTATGAAATTTGTATGTGTTTGAGATTTTGTTATGGAGATTTAAGTGAATGTCGAGATAGCAGCGCAAATTGTTGAGTATCATTTGATTGAAATTCTAAAAGTTCACATTAAATGGTAAGTTTACCACGCGGGGGTACCACCAGAAGCTTGTGTTCAAAATAAATCTGGAGTTCGCGTGGCAAAAGGTAAGAAATATTGAACAACTCTCCGTATTCATACTTTAGGACCTCTTTATATCTCTTGGAACGCTCCTTTTCTATCCCTTGCAAGAATGCATAAAATTCTTCCAGAGCCGTTTTATTTTTGTCATACGACTCCTCTGACATGGATTTAATTACCTCAAATTCATCATCTTCAAATTTGTTAGGCTGAAAAACCTGAGCTATTCACCTGTAGTATACAGGGTGGAGCACCTAAGACCCGTCGGATTATAATTCCTTTACCATAAAAGATACCGAAAAAAGTCTTAAGGCAAAATTGTACGCAATTACCGTCGCTATATTTCTAAAATATTTTTGATCACCAGGGGCGTATCAAACTTGCGTTTTTTAATATGAAACACCCTATGTTTTATTAATGATTTGGAACGTACTTGAAAAATACTTATTTTTTTATGTAACATGTTATACCCCTAACTTTAACGATTTCATTGTTATAACCTTTTTTGTCAAAATTTGACAGTTTTTTTTGGATAGAAACTAAATCGCGTAGGCGGCTAAGTTTTGGACTGAGGCATAGGTTAAGACCTCTTCTACAGTCACATAATTTTTTTATGTACTTTATCACAAAAGTAAAATTTTTGATTCGTCAAATGTCATATTTTTTTAAAATGTCAAATGTCACCCCCTTAAAATTATACCTCTGTGTAACCAAAGCTATAAATTTTCCACTGATATAAACAAAACCACACATTGCTTAGGAAAATTTCTGAGAAAGACCAAGTCTAAACACCAATTTGTAAAAAAAACCCATTCTTTTATGAACCCAAGTGTGTCATGATGAAACAAAAGATGTTCAATTCTTACAAGTTAGGGGTATAACATGTTACATACAAAATAATTATTTTTCAAGTAGGTACGTTCCAAATCAGTAATAAAATATGGGGTGTTCCATTTAAAAAAACGCAAATTTGGTACGCCACTGGAATACGGCACGTTTAGAAACATGCCGGCGGTAATTGCGTACAACTAAGACTTTTTTAGGTATCTTTTATGGTAAAGTAATTATGATCCGAGGGATCTTAGGTGCTACACCCTGTATATTAATGGGGTAAGTACCGTGTCGACTTCGCTTTCTAATCTAGAGATTACTTCCAAAACGGCGTTGTTATTCTTATGCAGCTCTAGCTTAAACAGCTCAGCTCTTTGGCGTATTTGCATTTCCAAGTCTAGGTCGATTTGTTGGCAGCGTTTCAGGACCTCACTTTGAACTGCTTCATGTCGTTCTTTTCGTTTCGCATTAAGCTTTTCAATAATTTGGGAACCTTTCGGGGCGGAATCTGCAAATTAAATATTTTATACCTACTGTCATTGGAAGCGAATAGAATATTTTTTAACCTAATCTTCTGATTTTGTGTAAGTGTTGATTTATTAAGCGGCAGAGCAAAGCCATGCAAACTTTATAGGGGAGTCGATGGTGTCCGTCTGTCCATCCGTGAACACGATAACTGTCAAACGATTGGACCAATTTGGTTCAAACTTTGCACAGTTAACATGTATACCACATGTAGCAATCCAATTGAAAATGGGTCAAATCCAATGACCCCGTAGAGTCACGCCGAGGTGCTCTGCCGCTTTTTTAGATGCTCTTTAGAGGTTTATTGCTTTTTATCACTCCATACTGGGTCGGGATGTAGAATTTTCCAGTGGATTTTCAAGAGGAGATTAGACAACAATTATTAGCATATTGTTTTGTATGGAGGTATATGTTTATGGTTGGTTTTGAAGGCAACTGTAAAGAATTTGGGGGAACTTTCACAGAAATCCGAGGTATTGTAGAAGTATCCACGAGGAATGTTTGTATTGACTGTGTATCACTGGGTGCGGGTGTAAATTAATTTGACCTTTCACCTTTCATGGTATTCTACTTAGGGGGGACGGGCATGAATTATTTCCCGAGATGCTGTTTTTGAAAGTACAACATGCATTAACCAATTGGTCTCACATTTTGCATACGCATGCCTTTAGTGGTACCAAATAAAACTTTTAAAAATGGGAGGGGGGTGGTAAACATACGTTGTTTATACAAACTATAACTTTCCCGCGTGACTTTTTCGAGATCAACGGGCGACCGGGCCACGAGGGGAGGGGGAATAATTAATTTGATCTTTCATGGTATTCTAATTAAAGGAACCGTTTTCCTCCAACTACCGTCCTTCTTTCTGACCCCTTATCAAAAGATAGGAGTGGGGGGGAGAGTTGAGCTGGTTTTAACCTCCATCCACGGTACTCCAATGAAAGGTCTCAACGAAAGGAATTATTTCCTACCAACCGTAGTCCTCCTCCTCGGCCCCTTATCGTGATCGGATATATTCAAGTATTATATCCCAAGTGCACGCCAAATACCTGAGTATTTCGCGAGTGCACGTAGTGCACGAGCGAAATACTCAGATCTGGTATTTGGCGTGCACGAGGGATATACGGGATGACTATTGCCCTCAGAAAATTTCAACCAATCATATTAATGCATATTACAGAAATCACCTAGTAACAGACAAATATCCTCGGGAATTCATGCACTTGTGCAATACCCGCGGGTATTGCTTATGTGTAAATACCTAAAATGAAACTTACACAAATAATTCCAAATTGTATTTACGAAAATTACAATTTGTAAAATGGCAATTTGTAACTGAACCCATGCTTATTTTCGGTTTCATGATGCTTTTTGAAAAACCATGTCTTTGAAAGGATCGAAACAAACATTATATTCTTCTTATCTTGCAAAATTTTTGTCGGGCAATAGTCCCTTATATCTCCAGAACGTTTTGTCGGAAGAGGGTGAGGATACTCATAAAGGGCGATTGGGACGTCTGCAAGATCCATTGGTGATGTCAAAACTTTTAGAGCGAACCTCTCGAAAACGGTTTGTCGGAGGAAAGTACGAGAAATCTATCGGTGAAGTTGAAGCAAATACCGTGACAACGAAGTGTAGGAAGAGGGTGCCCAGAAAAGGCTAGTGAAACGTCAGAACGAAACATATCTGCATGTGATGTCAAAGCTTTCAGTGCAAATATCTGCAGAATAGAGTGTCGGAAGGTTTTGAATGTATGTCAAACGGCCTTAAAATAGCTTTGTAAATACACAATAATAAGCATAGTACTTCATTACTTATAAAAGCTTAACCCATGGCGTAACAACACGGAAAGCAGCAAGTGCTATTTAAAGCAAAACATACCCCAATCGGAGGGTAAAGCTTTGACACTCCATATTTCCCGTTCCTTTCTAGTCGGTACATGAATTGGAGGCAAAAGAAACTCTCTCGCGCTGAATTTTTGATTGCATTCACTTAGTCCCACACTACTTTTAGACGTACAATAAGAGCTAGCCTCGGATGAACCTTCTTGCATTTCTTATATGGCTTAAACTGACAATCAACGCTCAAAAAACATTTGCACTACCTTGATTTTATTCAACTAATACTACAATAACAAATTCAATAAATACAATATCAACTAGCACATAACAAACCTTTATTTAATCTTTCTGCTTTGGTTTTAGTCGTTTTCCAAACATTCTTTGGCTTTCTTGGTTGCCATCACTTTCGTACTCATCTACGGCTTGATTGTCGGCATAATCGTCGTTTGCCTCAAAATCATCGGGATTTGCGCTATCTTTCTTGTGTCGTATAGAGGAGTTAACCTCAAAATTGGCAAACTCCTGCGTATCGGGCACGTATATCTCCAAGGGAGTTTTACTATTCGCGCTGTCCTGCTTGACGTTGCTTTTTCCGGCCGTTTGCAATGAGGCCAAAGTTTCGGCTGCTTGACGATTAGGTAAGCTGGTGTAATACACTGCCCCTTCGGAGGACTTGTCTTGTATGTCGGACTTTGATTCGACGCCGTTACCCAAATTTTCATCGTTTACATCAAAAATCTCCTGAATGAAGGGTTCGGTTTGTCCCTGCACCATTCCTCCTGGAAATGCGCCACTGTCTGCGTGTCTCTCGTAATTGTACATCTGCAACTGAGGGCTGGTGGTAAATGCTGTCTTCTGCATCTGATATTGGGGGTGTGGTTGCAAGACCTTAATCTGGGAATGGCCTAATAGCGCGTTGTATTCGTTCGCTGAAGGTTCGTGGGGTTGCTGCACCAGGGTTTGAGAGACTAAAGGTACGTCGTAGTGGTTGTATAATTGCTGCGGTTCTTGTTGTTTTTGAGTTAAATGGGCGTTTATTAACTGGTAAATTTCGTGTTGGGTTAATGCGATGTCAGTTTGTTGATCTTGGATATTGGTAGAATACGAAGGAGTTTCTGGGGCGCTTCCAAATGGTTGCTGTTTATAATTGTGTGCCTGTGCCGTTGAAAAATAGACTTGTTGGTCTCGGAAATTCTTGTGAGCATTTTTTAAGTGATCGTTTGGTTCCGTCACCTGATACGAATGGAGATTTGGTATAGTTGAGAGTTGCTGTCCTTGTTGAATGTAACTGTACGCCGGTCGTTGTTGTTCTTCAATAATTGCTGGCCGATCGGCTGGGCTTAAATTCGGAGCAGGTATTGTATGAATTGGTCCCTTTTCGCCTACTTGTTTGATTGGAAATGTGTGAGATGGTATCGTATTAGTTTGTATTTGATAATCGTATTCAGGAACGTTGTTAATTTGCTGTGAAAATTGGAAAGGTTTCTCTTTCTTGATTTTTACGGGTGCCGGCTGCGGAAGATGCAGCGGTTGGTGGTGAATTTGGTTTTGATTTTGCCATATGTTTCGCACTGGAATTTGAGAATTTAAAACTGAGTGACCCAAGAGAGCGGGAGCTTGTGGTTGTAAAAAATTGGGTGGAATGTGTTCTAAGGGAATGGGCCGCGGTGGTCTTGCTGTATTCCTTGATGGTCTGTTCTGTTCCCATTTTTTGAAGTAATGTGGAGGTGGAGGCTGTCTTGAGGGACGTGGTGGTCCTCTAGGTTTGTATCTGTAATCCATATTCGCACTGCCTACTTGTTCCAACCATATCGTTGCCAGAAATATTACAGATGATGCAAATAATTGTACCTGAAAAATAAAGAAGGGCACATTACTTAATGTGAACAATGTGGTGTGTTCAATCCTTAAACTGCCTAAGCTACATTAATTTGTAAAGTATGATTACTGATTTTAACATTTAAGTATCAGTTGCGTAAATTTTGAGCATATATTTTAAAATTTAAATGGGTACGTCTTGTACATTTTTGGATATTACGGACAATTTTATACCTGATACTTTGTTTACGATAATTTATACGAGATTGGCCAGAAAAATAATAATTAACCGACATGTTGACATTTAATTAAATGAAATTAAAGAAAATTGTATAATATTTTCATTCAACCGTTGCAAATTATTGTAGTCATTTGGAAAATATACAGGCTGTTTCACGCAAACCGTTACCTAAAAGTATTTAGACTTATTATTAATAATTTAAATCTGTAAATTTGCATACCAACATAGTTTTTCGTGATCGTGTCTTTTCCGGTTGAACCGCAAGTGAATAGCAAGTTTTTTATTTTAAATAGAACACCCTATATTTTAGTGCATTTTTGATATTTACATGACGTTACAAAGGTTTTCAAGTTATTCAAGATTTTTCAAAATTTTTGACGTTTGACTGTTTCTCCTTAGCGCTCCGTTGACTTGAATTTCAAAAAGTCTTCCAAAATCAATAATATTGACGTGATGCTACATGCGTATGATTTAAATTTTGATCGTCCTTCTATAAGGTGTTTTAAAATTAATGGTCAAGTGTAATAACTTCGAACCTTTTCTTTTTCAAATGGAACCTGCTTTAATTTTTGGACTTTCAAATTCTTAGGAGGCCTTGAATTATACGCATTATTGTATCATCCTTGGAAACATTACCTGGGAAAAGCTACTGGTTTCAACTTGACGGCGCGCCGGCTCATTCTGCCCATGACGCTTATATGTATTTGAACATTTTGGAAGACAGGTTAATTAGGCCTACAGATCCGCGCTATTGGTCTTTTAGATCTCCAGATATAACACCAATGGACTTTTATGTGTGAGGTCTTATAAAAAACAAAAAACACCAGGTGTTTCTCTTGAAGAACTGCAATTTAGGGTTAGAAGGGCTTTTGATGAAATGGAGTAGGAATTCTAGAGGCGACTATCAACGGAAAATCAGAGGATGCCATTATGGATTGAAAAAAACGGTAGTCACGTAAAACAATACCTCAATTGATGTTTGTTTTTTATTTTGTCGTTTGTTATCATGGCCTGCTTCTGTTTATGATTTATTAATAGTAATAGTAAATAGGGTTTTTCGGTCGGTACAAGCGGACGTGAAACGATTATGATCATATTTTCTTTTGCTAGAGCATAAAAAACTATGTTGGTATGCAAATTTGCAGATTTAAATTATTAATGGGAGTCTGAATACTTTTAGGTAATGGTTTGCGTGAAACAGCCTATATACCTACAGGGCCCTTCAAAATATACCTAGGTTCAGTCACTATGATCCTATTTGAAAACAAAAAAAACTGATGTAACGGTATAAAACTAAGGGGTAATTTAAAAATTATTTAAAATCTTTGTTACTGGATAAATTAGGCAAAATTGATTTTCGTAGTATGGTCGTTTTGGTGCATTCATGGCGGATCAGATTAAAAAATCTAATATGATTAATTAATTCCTCTTATAACTTACCGAAAACGACATATCAGGTTCAAAATTGTCTCTTATATGCCCTGATATTTCTTGGTAGTGGGTACATATACCGAACCAATTTTTAGGGGCGGGCGAATATTCTTGCGGTGGTAAAATTTTTTTGGGAGCGACTTTATTTGTGTCATTTCACTCCGAGGAGACCGTATTTCCCATATTTCTCCTTGGTCGGATAAACGGGGCGCTTATTGGTTTACTGGAGCGAGGGTGGCGAATATTTCCCCAAAGTAGTTAGATTCTAGGTACCTTTTTTGAGCCGTTAATACTCCGAAGGAGAGTTTTCGAATGCGATTTTTTCTGATTGATTTTTCGTGAGAGAAAGATTTGCGGTACATTTTTTGATGTGCATATTACTAAACTTAATATTTTGCAATAGTGACTTAATTTTCGGGTGTGAATTTCTTGGGGAGATGTTTTCGTGGCACATGAATATTTCAAAGACGTTCCTGACTGACTGTTTTGCCTAGTGTTACAAATGAAACTTCGGAATAGCCTTTCTGCCACAACTGATACCGAAAACTTTAAGCCAGTCTTAATGAAAATAAGTGAAATTTTTGCGTTGTTATTCTAAAATTAATGACCAGTAGAATCGGAAAATTTGGATACAAAAATGTCGATGATGGTCTCTATAAATTGTAAGGCTTTGATTATTTCAATTATATTGAACATGTGTGACGCGATAAGATTGCCACGTAGGCGGTTGACCCAACACCTTTTGTTAACGTTATCGCCTTTTGCAGCCCAGGTACCGAATTTATAACGCATCATTTATAATTTAAGTTAGTGCCGCGTCGGTTGTGTATGCGAATGTTAGTGTTTTAGTGAGGATTTTCTTGCCACTGAAGGGGTGAGTTTTGTAGTTTTGGATTAAGAAGTCTGTTTGCGAATGCTAGGGGTTAAATTGTCGGCTTTTAACAATATTATGACAGGTAAAAGTTTTGCAATATTTGTTTGGGTGGTCGTGTTGCTATCTACGTTTTTTCTAATTTGTCTTTTGTTTCAGAAATGCACCAAAAATGGAGCTAAGGTCAGTGTCTTTTGTTTTTTGTGCATGCACTTTGTAATTTAATGAGCGAAATCGCTTTTGAAATGAAAAATAATTTTGTTCTTGATTTTCCTACGACCGACGCGCGATGTTTATGTTGTAGGTACACAAAAGTTTATTTTACAAATTTCTGGAAATGTGTAGAGAATTTTTGAAATGTTTGCAATGAAATAAACCTTCGCTGCGTGAAAAAGTTTGATAAAAGCTCTCGAGTGTGAACCTTGTCACTTGCAGGGTTTCATATTTGACGCTTATGTCACTGGGGATCAAAGATGAGTGGCGGTCATGTCGCCTTTGGAAGTTCAAGTTACTTCCAAATTTGATAAATATACCTTCCCCATGAAATTTATTGCTGTAGAAAATGGTAAATGCGAATTCGCATTTACTATTTTCTACAACAATAAATTTCATGGGGAAGGTATATTTATCAAATTTGGAAGAAGTTTGAAACTCCATTTTGAGCTTACAAGATGGATCCCAATTTAGAGTTCAAGTTAATTACGATTTCCCATGCAAATAAAAATTCCAAAGGTGACTCGACAGCAACCCATTTTTGATCGCATAGTACTACGTATGCGTGGTGTTTAAACATGAATCTTGTTTGCATAACGTTTGAAGAAAGTATACCTGATATTTGAACTTGCACCTTGGTACTTACTTGAACTGTTTAAGTTTCACATGACGTTCAGTTTGAAGTTTTGGGCCTGGAAGTTTAAAGGTTGCCTATAAAATAAGGTTGACATTTTGTGTTTTGCAAATTTGAAGACTGGCATTTCCAACCTATAGAAACTTGCTTGAAACTCCAGTTTTAGGATCGAGAACGTTGGCGTTAAAACATTTAAGAAAGCCTGTGTCTAAATCCCGGAACTTAAACTGTGACAATTTTTTACAATTAGACTTTTACCATTGAATAAATTTTTATTCAATGCTTTTACGCTAGAATTTTGTGAATCTTGAGTCTTGAAGTTTCAAGGCTGAAGTTACAAGTGTGGCGTCTGATTCTTGTTAATAATTGCTTTAAATTTTACTACTTATTGGGAGACTTGACAATTGAACCTTACATTTACATTTTAATCCTTGAAAACTTAAATTTGACTTGACTTGTAACTTGGGGTCGAGTATTTTTTACTTGAAATTTAAAACACGAAACTTTCACTGATTACAGTTTGCAGGTTATCCATTACATAAATTTAACTGAAACAAAAATCTTCCCTTAAAGTTGAAAAATAAAATATTGAAATTTCGCCATTTGACGGTTGTGGAGTTGTTTGTAAATTAGATCTGCTTTAACCTCGCTTTTAACAGAACGGAGATGTATTAAAGAAATTCTTCTGTAGGTACACCCTTTATACCTTATTTTAAGGTTTTTTTTTTTGCTTAATGCATTTCGAACAAAGCCATTATAAATCACAATATCAGCAGTTTAATGGGGTTTCTATTTTTAAAAAAAGAAACAATTCTATTCAGAAAGTCGTACCTGTAAAACTGCAAATACAAAATCCGAAAAAAAGTGACTCAAGAAAGACGATTTAACTTTACTACATACTGATTATGGTTTAGTTATTCCCAACCATTTTTAATGAAGAGTGGGAATGTGTCTTCGGTATCTTCATCATCTCCTTCGTTTAGCAAGTACAGATTTTATTATAAAGGTATTTTTTGTCTTCGAAAACAATCTTTATGCTTTTGAGGAACTTATTTATTCAGTAGGATAGGACGTTTTGATGTAAGAGGTAGGTTATAGTTTAAATTTGCCAAAGTTGCGTATTGTGATGCTTAACAAAATGCAGTGTTGAAACTGAAAAAATTCCGACTACTTTCCGGATATCTCCGATCGGGAAAAAAAGCAATTGTGCAAAATCGTTTTTATTTTTTTATTATTTAAAAAGGTAGTTCAAAATAAAGGACACATTATTATGCCCATTTTTTTCCCTCTACTAGTTTTAAATTTCAAGTCTGACGTTTCGTCTTCGGTCATTGACCGTCATCAACTTTGTTTCTTCTTATGTAAGTCATTTTTACTTTTTTGTGTCATTTGATAAAGAATTTGTTTCTAATTTCAAAAATGTAAACGTCACTATCTTTTAATCAGAAATAACGCTATTAATTTGTAAAAACGCAAGAAATTATGTACATAAACTACTCAAGACAAAGTTTTCCAGGCAAAAAAGAAGATATTTTAACAATATTAAAAAAACTGCGATGTTTTCATTTTTGAAATTAGAAAAAAATTCTCTATCAAATGACACAAAAAGTAAAAATTAGTTCCATAAGAAAAAACAAAGTTGATGATGGTTAACCGGAGATGAAACGTCGGATTTAAAATTTAAAAAAATTATCAAAGTCCTCGTGTGAGATCGAAGGGACTTCAGCGCATTTTTGTGTGGCAGATCAGTATTCTATTAGCCCCTTTCGATTCAACCATCAATAACAGATCTTGTCGAAGGCTACTACATTCACTAACCGTTTCCCACTTTCCGCGTGCACCCGCAATTCTCTTTTAAAGTTAAAATCGGGTCGGGGGCTACCACATTCCCTTTGACGGTAGCCACTTCCGACGGCCCGTTCACCCGCAATTCGCTTCTATTGGCGACAGGAGAAAGAGAGACAGCGATTCGAGATTTACGAAACGTTAAACCGCGTGAGTTCGCAATGGAAGGTAAAAGGCGCCCGAAGTTGACTACTTCTCGAAGACGCGCTCGCGCGCCTCGCAAAACGTCGTTAATTTCGCCCCTAGGACAAAAAACAAAATTCCGTCACGCAGGAGTTGTGCGCGATTACAACATCTTTCCGACCACACCAATTTGAAAAGAATCGGACCAAAACTGTAGTAGAAAATAGGAAAAAACTGAAAAACTTTCACGTTAGTATACTACGCTCGAGGATGACGCCCAGATGTCGCCAACCCCACATCATGTAGCCATGTCCCTAAGGTTGACAAATTTCACGGCCTTGTAGATACACGTACACCCGTTGCCTTTCTACAAGAGTTCTTCTACGCGCCCACATTTGCAGCCAGCCAGCCAGCCAGCCAAAGTGAGATTAAAAGCTACTTTTTACAAATAAATTTGCAAAAAATGCGCTAACTAGCATCTTGTAGAGAGAAAAAAGTGGCCATAATAATGTTATTTATTTTGAAAAACATTTTTAAATAACTTCAGTAAAAAATAACGATTTTGCAAGTTTTTTCCGGATATCTCCGAAAGTACTCGGAAACTGCATTTTGTTAAGGATCAAAATATGCAACTTTGCCAAAATTAATCTACCTACCTGTCTCTTACAAGTCCCGAGATCCCAATGGTGACCCTCGAATTCGAATCAGTCTGATGTATGGATATATCTTTTTTTACTGTCATTTTCTCGCGAAACTGGATAACGGTTACGTTGCACCGCTTTCTTGGCATTTTCAGTTGAAGTGAGGTCACTCGTATCTACAATGTCCAATTTACCCCATTTGAAAAATGCTTTGGATTCATGGAAACAGATCTATTCAAGCATTCCCCCCATCCGAGAATTACAAAATAAATGGAATGAAATTGTAGTTGGTCGAATCATCCCTTAATTTTCCATCCGAAACTGACAAAGATAGATTTGATGCGTTACAGAACCCCTACTCCAGAGCTTGGCTTCATGCAATTCACACTTGTATACACCCTTTGTAGTAGCAGCCTTAGTAATAATTGATTTTTTATTACTTCACCAAACTAGATATAACAATCCATTAGGAACAACAGTAACATTGATAAAATTCCATTTAACCCTTATTTTAAAGATCTCTTTGGAGTTATGTTTTTTCTATTTATATTCACAATGTTTTCATCATTTAGACCATTATAAAAAGTCCAGATTTTATTTCACTAAACCTCAAATTCGTGACTTACCATTGGGATCTCCGTAGCGGTGAGAGATACAGTGCATGTTAAATGGGGGCAAAGTTGCTTCTTTGACTTCTTTGGCTAAAAAACGCATTTGTAATTTAAAAAAAAAATTTAAAAATGAACCAGATATCACCGAAAAAGTGAAAATGTCAAATTTCGTTTTCATTTTCCCTAGCTTAAACGGTCGGAAATTTACGGTTCCCGTTAGCACCTTCTAGGGGCACTTTTTTCGAAGAATTTGAATCTGTTATCAGAATTTCCATTGCACGCTAGATGTAGAAGTTACATGCTACTACTTACTTATTTTTTATGGGTGCCACAGTGGATTTGTACGGACTAAGATAGGACAAAAAAAGAAATTCATTTTAATTCATCGCCCTCATATCCTTGTTGATTAGGCAAGATCTAGTTACCGTGGTCAGATTCTGCGAAAGAAGTGCCCATATAAAAGTCCTAACCGGAACCGTCCATCTTCGACCGGTTAAGCTAGGGAATATTTCGGTGATCCCAGGTATTTTCAAAGATTTTTCCGAGGAAAAAATTTCAAAAGCATTTTTCTAGTTGCAAAAAAAGGTAACATTGCCTCCATTTAACATACACTGTATCTCTCACCGTTGCGGAGATTGAACCACCCTGTACACAGAAAAAAAGTCTTCCGAATAATTGAATAAAAATTTCTATGACATCACAGCTCTAAAAACTCCGATATAGAAAAACGTTTTTGACAGTTTTACATACCGGGTGAATATTTTAAAACCGAATATAGGGAATTAACCTGGGAAAAAGCTTTTTTTTGCAGATCGTTGTCCTTAGAGGGTTTATAATAACACCAATTGAATGAATTTTTTTTTCTCATCTAATGATATACGAATGAGTTCTTTTTCATGTGTATTTCTCATTATTTTATCAAAAATTGGGTAATAAATCCTAATACCAAAATCGGTGCTTATAATTCATTTTTCTCAATAATACATAATAACGGTACACCTACCATTGCTCTATGCATATTGACCGCTCTGTATATGTTTGCACTAGAGACCCGCTTTACTATGTAAAAACAGACCAATTTAATCGATCCACTACTCCAAATTCCCACAGTTCCATACAATCCTACTCAATTTCACCGAATTGTAGACCTTTTATTAACCTCCATACGGCGAAAAATAAATTCCGAATTTCGTCTAAGAGTGAAAAATCCCAAATGCAAATAGAGAATTTTACGATGGAGAGAGTGACCATGTCAGAAAGTGAAAATTCTAGAAATATTGACTGAGGCATGTCTCGTTATACCAACACTTTAAGCTACTTTGAGGATTCTTCCTCTTCATCCAGTGTTTTATTAATGCTATTTATGAAAGTAAAAAAACTTAAGGTTAAAAATTTTAGTTTTCAATCTGACTAATTACATACTAAAAGAAACTGTACATTAGAATCCGTAACATTTCCTTAAACAATCGTTTTCCTGGATGTGCACATTTTGTAACGTCTAGGTAATTAACCTGTTAACGATTTTAATACCAGACGTGAAACCCGCGCAAGGTTAATGATGCAGGATTCATTAACGAGCATCTTCTCTAACCTTCATCTTCATTTTTTCTCAATGAATGTGATTTGAAAATGTTTAATTAATTTCGTATGGAGTACGATTTAGAATTATTTGTCTCTTCTAAAAACTGACCTTAATTACCTACGTATTTTTACCTTAATTTCATCAATTTTATTTATCATCAAATTGATCTTGTAAGCGTGTTTAGGATCTGGGGGTAATTAGTGAATAAAGATTGGTGTCAAACGAGAAAGACGTACGTTTACTGAAAGTGTACTAATTGAATACTAGAAAATGTAAGAAAGTTTTGCACTTTTTGAATTTGCGACGATTAATTATAGTCAAACGATACCTACTTCATTACACAGAAGGTTAGGGTGGTTTTATGGCAGTGCGTCCAGCGAAACTGCACCCAAACACCAAGTTTATTTTTTTGTCATTCAGCACAAACTTTTCTTCTAGCAATCTTTAGAACATGTAGGAAGAGAAACAGCTGTAATTTGTCGTTTTGGACCACACAGACATCCCTTAATATGAGATATTTGATAGAGTATTGGTTCCCTCAGAAGTGTGGTCGAGTCGTCCTGGGATAAGGGGATATTTATCATAGTTTACTTAAATTAATTTACTTTATAGTACAGGAATGAACAGAAATAACATCTTGAAGTAAGTGAAACGACCCTCTATTTTAAGAGGTAAATAAAGTTTACTTAACTTACCTTCATGATGAATTTGGTTATTATCCTTAAGCAAATATCACTACCGCGGTCATCACCAAACCAAAGCACTTGCTGAAACTACAAGATGTTATACCACACAGTTAGTAAACTAAACAATTAGGTCACTATGCTAACTTATATATCCCTTCTACGTTGGCCATCTTATACCATCTCTAAAGCCCACATTATAAACAAAATATGTATCATTAAGGAATTTATGCCCCCCAGGTTTCGGTTGGTTATGCATAATTAACTAAGGACGTTCCTATATATAGATTTCCCATTGTTTTTGTCGCAATTTCCGCAAAAACGGTCACATTGCTCACATTCCCCAAGGGATGCTAAGGTAACTACAAAAGCGTTACTTACACAAGGTCCTAATTACGAAGATAAAATGAGGAAAAATTCCCGGATTTAAGAGTTGTTTACATCAAGTTTGCACCTAAAGGCGCTTGAAGTATCAGTATGTGGGTTTGTGGATCAGTGGACAGAAGTTGCTTTTAAGTAAACTGCATATATCTACTAGTTTTTTAGCTTTCGAATCTTTTATTTATAGATAACTGACATGACCATTTACCTTCTAATCGGCTACACGGTAAAAAATTAATTATAATTTCGCTCATTATTTAAAAGTGAAAAGTGTTTTCCTTTATAAGGTGATCAGGTTATGGTAAGGAGCGGCGTTATAAAATGAAAAAAGTGGAAATAAGTTATTGTTTTATTACTGTACATAAAAAATTTATAAACTATTCAATTGCCGAAAAGGAGAAAGTTGTGTAAATGAAAAACGATTTATTTTCGGAGGTGGTTTCCAGCGCATTGCGCTACTACTTCGGGTTCCTCGCACGTTAGGGTTGTTTCGTCGAAAAGCGTGCCGTCTCCGCATCCGATGAGACGTGGAAATCCGTTGACGCAGGTGATGTAACGATGGCAGTCGCCGGGAACGGAAAATCGCGGGTATGGCCAGAAACGAGCTGCGGCGGTATGGGATGGCACCTTAGTTGGGCATTTAAATCCGACAACGGCTATAAGCAAACGTTTCAATTTTTTCGGTTGATTGACTCAACGACACCTTACCTTCGGGGTTGCATTTTTCGATGAGTAAATCGGGCCAGTTGCATCCGTGAATTTTATCATCGTAGACTAGACCAGGTTCGCATTGGTGTGGTAAGGGCTCGCCATGGACGCATTTGATATAATGGACGGAACACTCTGGTGTGTCTGGATACAAACCAAATTGGTACTCGCAGCCGGGGGTGCTGATTGGAGTTACTGTTACATAAAACATGTCAGTGTGATTATCATTGCGTATGTACTTACAATCTGCTTTGCGTTCTCCACACTGGGCCGCCCAGTTGTAGTTACAGTGATTGTGTATCGAACCTTTTCCATCGAAAAGCAAACCGTTTTCGCACTGCTCAACCGTTAGGGTTCCATTAGTGCATAAGAAGAACAAATTACACGATTCTGGATGCGGATAAGCGTGCACTCCTTCTGGATTTGGACAAGCGGGTGCGTCTTGAACGAGTACACCCCCTTGTGCTAGAAAGTGAAAAGAATTAAATTTCAAATTCTTTTGCATTCGGCATTATTATTGCGATGAAAACAAAAATGAAATCTATACAAGTGAACCAGATCACGAAAAGGGATAAAAATCTAAAGAAACAACTTTCATGAACTAAATATGTTCAATTACCAGTTGCAACGTAGAGAGTTGACATACAACTTCAACATCGTGTACAAAGAAATCTACAACTACTACTTTTATGCCCATTCACAAATAGGCGTGTAATAACATAGCATTACCTACTTAGCAATTTTGGTTATAGACAAAATTATACAAATTTGTCAAACTCACCAAAAACAAGGGCTGCGAATACCACGGTTACACTTAGGAAGCCTTTCATGCTGAAATATCCTTGATGACTGACCGTAGAACGTTTACAACACTTTCTAGCTGCTACTGCTTCGCACGCCGCCGTCTGTTGGGTACATACCCTTCACTAATTCTATTCAATATTTATAATCAGTGATATACGTACTATGAACCCACACTGCCAATTAACAGGGATCTGTTGTAAAAGCCAAGATAATATGCGGTAATTTCGATGTTAACAATATAAATTCGAAAAGAAATTGAGAGAAAGTTAATGATGTAAAACAACAAAACTGATTTTTTTAAATACTTATTGGTGACATTCGCGATTTCTCCACCAAAAACGGCATTTGACCGGTTTACTTGATAAAGTTCATTAAAACTGGATTACCTTCAGCATTGTTTAAAATTTTCAACAATATTTAACACAGTCGTACAATTTTTTATAAAAGCAATAACCCATTTGAATTTTAGCTTTCACTGCTCTGATTATAGGTAACAGATTATGTAAGCAATACATTCCCTAAATAATCAAAGAACTTTATTTTTCAAATACAATTAATCTAACACACATATTAAGTAATTAGAAAACGTTGTGTAACGTGTAATTAAACCTTTCTTCCTTCGTAGTATTTTTCACTGCAATGAAAACGTCTTTTGACTTTGTTATTAAAAAGAATGCGTACATACCATCCGGGTACATTGTCAGGGTCATCACAGGTGAAAGTATCTTCATTGTAAACGGTACCGACCGAGCAAGATCCTTTTTGTGGTTGAATGCCATTCCTACAGATGTAAAACTTTTGACAGTCGTCGGGATG
Organism: Photinus pyralis; assembly: GCF_008802855.1. Classification (NCBI taxonomy): domain Eukaryota; kingdom Metazoa; phylum Arthropoda; class Insecta; order Coleoptera; family Lampyridae; genus Photinus; species Photinus pyralis. The sequence goes on from NW_022170510.1 coordinate 8,906,264, forward strand.
TGCAAACGTCGGGTGAGGTAATGGTCTTCCATTTGGGCCTGGTACGGGACCATCGGGACAAATAAATCCATCATCAAGAACGTCTAGAATTACGCGAAAATAATTAAAATTCGTGTCTCGTATTACCTAGCAACATCTGCATACTAATTCATTACGTGTGCAAGAATTTTTTATTTTCAAAAGGTTTTTTGTTAGACACGCTTTACTGTTAATTATTAAGGTGCGGTGTCTTCATAGATAAATGCTACTCAATAAACAATCAAATTTGTCTTTTGCTTTGTAAATCAATACCCGCTTATTTTAATTGATTTTTACAGTTATGCATACCTATATTACATAATAATTAATTGGGTTGTCCCTAACACGAACTATCGCTACTTCTTAGGAAGCCTTGAATAAGTTGCGATCTGGTTTTTAATTTAATTGAGTTGTTTTATGATATTGAATATTTTTCACTGGTCATGTCTATATTTTAAGCCCAGCACTTAGTACACGTATGTAACCCGAGGAAACCGTTGAACCTTGCCACCCAAATAGTAATATGATTGTCCAAATAGTCGACCAAAAAAATTGATTTCTGGTATATGACATAGGATTGCTTGTCGAATGTACCTATATAGAACTAACACCAAATCAAATAGTTTCAAATTAGGGACACAGTTTTCTTTTATATCTAGGTGTTTTATAGATACTTTAAAGCCCATTTACATCCGAGCGACCGTGTCATCTTCCAAGATTTTTTATAACACTGAAGCATAGTTAATCTGAATTCGTCTTTTGTTAATATTTTATCATGAGAGAAAAATATTTCTCAAAATTGGTGTAGGTAGTAACCATGGTAATAGAATCAACAACATTAGGTACGAAAAATTAAGCAGCGTATTTTAAGTAGTGTATAAAGGACGTTGCCATTGACGACAAATTTTGTAAGAAACATTGAAGTTTATAGATAACTTAAGAAACGAGGAGTTTAAATGAATCTTAGAAACGGTTTAAAATGTCAGTGTTATAATAGCTATTTATATATCAAGTACATAAACTGGGTCTTTATGGACGAGGCTTTTGCCGTAGTTATTTAAGAAAATCCGTAGGAATGTAAAAATTTGTACAGTTTTTCCCCCATCTTCTCTTTTCGCACAGAAGTCCTCGAGGTCCAAAACTTGAGAAAATCTTTGTTAATCATCCCTGAATAACATCCCCAAGTTTCATTAATTTCCGAGCTTTTTCTATCAATAAACTACGTGTTGACTGGAGTAATTCTTTTGCTTTGGCAAACGCTTCATTAGCAATCTACAGGGTGATATAATTTCACGGTTTTTTTTTTATATCTCCGACAAACACAATTTCAAATACAAACTGTCGGTATCTACTAACAAAAACAAGAGATACAAATAAATTCAGGGTCTACTGGACCATTTCGCAACTACAGAAATTTGATTTTAATTTTTTTTCTCGATAACCGTCGCAGATAGAAAAGAGTTACAAGGGTTCAAAAGTTTCTTACTAAACCAGAAAATGAGTTCCTTATTATACAATCTACCATGGGTACATCGAAAAATAGTTCAGGAATAGAAAATGGAACATTACCCTTGAAAATATCACCCTGTAGATTCTTATTACCATTGACACGACCAATGATTTAAGTCAGGGCCTATAGCAGGCTCTGTGTAAGCCCTTAAACATAACTTATATTCCAAATTTGAGCTAAATATCTCAAAAACTGGAGGAGATATAAGGAAATGCAGTAATCGTGAAATTATAACGCCTTGTTTTAATTTTCTCTCTAGCTCAAACGGTCGGAAATGGATGGTTCTCGTTAGCACGTTTTATCTGTTATAAGAATTTTCATAAAACGCTAGATGTAGAAGCACTGTATATAAGATGTATGTATATACTATATACAATGGTAGAAGCTACAGGCTACCTGGCAACTACTTTCTTATTTCGCCGTATTGGATTTTTTCGGAATGAGATAGAGACCAAAAAAAGAAAGATAATGACGTGTCACACTGTATACTTTTACATATAATTAAAGCCCAAAGGGTTGGTAAGCGTAATGGCTATTATTGACCGCATGACAACGTGAAAACCGTTTCCCAATATTCCCCTGGATAATAAAGGTTTGCATTTTCGGGGTCTGGAAATTAAAAGACTCTACACAGGGCGGTTCAAATTCGTGGTTCACTATTGGGATCTCCGTAACGGTGAGAGATACAGTGTAGGTTAATGCGGACGAAGTTGTCCCTTTTGGTGACCAAAAAAACGCATTTGAAATTTTGAAAAAATCTTTGAAAGTCACCGAAAAACTGCAAATGTCAAATTTCTTTTTCGTTTTCTCTACCTCAAACGGTCAGAAATGGTCTCGTTAACACCTTCTGAAAATAATCGGAGAATCTTCCATAACACGTTAGATGTATACAGGGTGTCAATTTTAAAATTTGCAGTCGGCCATATTTTCCAAACTAAAGAAGATATTGAAAATCGCGCAAAACCGTTTCGGGGGTTTCGAGGGGGAATCAGAATGACGTTATGAGTGACAACCCCTCACCATCCCTTAACCCTCCAGCCTCCCCTCTTCAAAAATCCTAAATGGCAACCCCATCGTTGGAAAGCTACTGAAAAATGCTTTCCAGTGGTACCAATAAAGTCAATATTCATTAAGACAATTTAACAACAATTTTATAATTAATATAATTATTAAGCCATGCCTATGTTCAAGATTTGGTCGCTAAATTCGAAGAAACGAGATCTGTTATCAATAAAAAAGAAATCAACCAACTTAATGAAGTAGCTCAGGTTGAAGTCATTATTAAATTTTTGTTAAATTGTCTCGATGAATATTGACTTTATTGGTACCACTGGAAAGCATTTTTCAGTAGCTTTCCAACGATGTGCCACAAGTATGGGGTTGCCATTTAGGATTTTTGAAGAGGGGCGTTGGGGGGTGGGGGGTTATCACTCATAACGTCATTCTGGTTCCCCATCGATACCCCCGAAACGGTTTTGCGCGATATTCAATATCTTCTTTAGTTTGGAAAATATGGCCGATTGCAAGTTTTAAAATTGACACTCCGTATGTTATAGGGTAGGTACCTACTACTTTCTTGTTTCTTATGGGCGCCATATTGGATTTTTACGAAATGAGATAGAAGAAAAAAAGAAAAATAATGATGTGTCACACTCTATTATTGAAATTTGCGAGAAAAATTTCAAAATGAAGCGATGCATTCAAATGAATTTCTTTTTTTGCCCTCTGTCCTTTGTCTTATTCCGTAAAAATCCAATGTGGCGTACATAAGAAATAAGCCTGTATCTTTTACATCTAGCGTGCTCTGCTCTGGAAACTCAGACTATCCGAAAAAAAGTGCCCATAGAAGATGCTAACGGGAACCGTCCATTTCCGACCGTTAAAGCTAGGGAAAATGAAAATTGGACATTTTCAGTTTTTCGACGATATCATCTTATCTATAGTTATTTTCAAGGATGTTTTAAAAAGTTTAAATGCGTGGTTTAGTCACATAAAGGGTCAATCTTGGCCCCATTTATCTTACACTGCATCTCTCAATGGTGAGCCACGAATTTCAACCACCCTGTACATACCAAATTTCGTGACATTTTTACTATTTTTGTTGTCCGGCAATAATTGCAAAATTGAATTTGTATTCGTCATTCTCACGTTGAGAAACAACCAGATACCAAATTTTATCATCACAATTGGTTACGGACCCCCTTTTACAGGGGTACAAACATCATTAATAGTTGAATTGTTAAGTGAATGCCGATTCCTATTGTAAATACACGTAGATGCGTGTTCAATCTGGAGGTACGGATCTTTACCTACTTTCATTATTGTCTCAAATGTAGGAAAATTTCACTTGCAATTAATAGATAGGTAAAGTGAATTTAATTTCTGTTCAATTTAGAGGATTATTTAGATATTCACATCAGAAAGTACTATCATCTTAAAGTTTAGTAATTTGTCTACAGTAGAAAGTAAGCGCCTTTACCGATATACTGCGCAATAATATTTTACTATCTATTTCTTTTCATCATACAATATGCGAGGCAATATGCTGGCATAATAAAAATAGTACCTATAGCCTATTATACGAGGCGACATTTTTACCACTCGCACATTATAAGGGAGGTATTGCATTGGGGTAAAAAATAACCTCTCGCTTTTTTTAGGGAAATACACTAATTGAACCACCAGGGATCCGAATCAAACAAAATCTCGATGATGTCGGTCCGTCTGTACCCTCATTTCCGACTAAACCGATTGGAACCAAATTTGGTACATTTAGACATAAAAGGGCAAAATCGCGAATGCGCTGGTGGTATCTGTGCTACCCCCACCAAATTTTTATATAATCTTCCTGAATATGACAGATATTTACTTTTTCACATATGTAGGTACCGAGGTAGGTACTTATTCTACTGTTTTGCAATAAAAAGATACCTTTAAAAAATCTTTTGTAGCTATTGAAAATATGTAGTCACTAACAGCATCTTTTTGGATATCTTCATAAGAAAATCCTTAACCTCGTAAGTGTTTTTTAGCTTGGGGTAAAATAGTTGCAGAGTGCTATAGTTCGGGACTATAGGGCAAATTCCTGGAACTTTTCCCACACTCATCTATAACTTGTGGAAGTTAAATTAAGTTGTCATGTAGCCAAATCGTGGATAATTTTTAGTTTTATACTCCTTATAGTCTTCTTCTGCTTCCGTGTTTTTCAACATTAAAACCACTACGAAAATGTGTACGCCACTTGTTCGTGAGACATAAATGCTGTTTGAGGGTTAAAATTATTGCGTTTCGCCATTGTTTTCACGATTTACATAAAAATGTTACCTGATACATGCTTGGCTAATTGATTTGTGATTTTCAAACGCTTTAAGGTGGCGTTTACATTGAAAAAGTGGAAATTTGTTTCCACAATAACTTCCTTCTGGGTATAAATTTTTGATTGAAATAACATTCATTCAAATATATAGTGTTCCGACATTTGCATGAAACAAAAATTATTTAGCTAATTCCTGTATTTTCGCCGGTATTTAGCAAATAAGTTGTTAAGAAACTCTCATGTAAAATCGAGTGTAAAATATACATCTTTCATTTTTATCACACACTAATAATAGTTTGTTATCAAATTTAACTTCATTTATAAGCTTAAACCTTTAGCAACCATCGGTCGTTAACAGAAGTTCATTTTTTTTACTTCGAAACAAAGTTATTGAGGAAATCGCAAGGCAACTTTTGCACTTTTTGTAAACGCCACCTTAAATTAGTTAGTTAAAAGCACCCCAAAAGTTGTACTTTTTCGCACATAAGCTTTATCCACAATATCTGGGAAATCTTTCTTGGTTGTGAATATACAGAAAAATAGTTTTTTTGGATGATTGGTAGGTATTAATACTATTGGCCTTAGGGGTTGGATGTACGCCATGTACCCAGTTCACTTGACAGCGCTATTATAATAAATTGTATCCAAGATACTAAGTAATTGATTTTTAGTTGGAATATAGACCCTAAAAAATTGAGACAAAAAATTTTAATTCCTCGTGGAGGCCAACGCCAAGAAATAACGTTCACCACTTGCAATTAATGAACGCAAAGTTGGTGATCTAAATTCCGCGCCTGCATTTACAAATAGTGGTAACTCAGCCATGAAGTGAATAGGATATTCCACATACCTAATTATGTAGCTAATCACTCATGATAACGGTTTTGCTAGACAGGCAGACACCCATAATTATGCATCAAACGATAAAATATATGTACTCAGGCTTTAGTGATGTGATTTGCATCGTGACTTTTTAGTCCGAATGGAGGTAGACGTATAACTGTGAAGTGTACGACATTATTGGTTTCGAGCACTTTGTGTACCTATAGTGAATCGGTGATTACCTTTTATGGAAAAATATTCGATCATAACCATGATATTTGTAACGTTTGAGAATCATGAACATTTGTAATTATAATCTTAAGCCGGGCTCAGACGACTGGTGTACTTGGCGAATACACAATTATTTGCGTACTTGGGAAGTATACGAGCTTGGCGAGTTGCGATGGCAAGCAGGACACTCACACGACGTGTATATTGTACAAGTACGCGAGGGCGAATATTTGGGGCGAACATTTGTAACACTTTATCCTTTTCCAGGCATCATTAACTGCATTTCGATTTTTATGGTCTTTGTGTTTAGCCATCCAAATGACCGGCTCATTTTCATAAAAAACAAGAAATTCCAACCAATCTCATTTGTCCACTCCATTTCAATAAAAAAAAGAAAAAAAACAAAAAAAAACGTCTGTACGCTTCCGTCTTTAACTGAAAACTAAATTAATAATCGCACTAAAGGCAAATTATTTGTGCATTCCGTTTGAGCGCCTCTACAAGTATAGATAAGTATGTACTTGGCAAGTGTGCGAATAATCGTGATCCCTTTGACTCGGACCAATTTTACCGACAAGAAATGGAAAACTAACGAGTGACAATTAATTGTACAAGTAACCCACTCACACGACATGCCAAGTATACGAAAGTAACGATTATTCGCCAAGTACACGAGTCGTCTGAGCCCGGCTTTATTCGAGAGTGGTGCAAGGAATTTATTTCAAAGGAGAAACCATTTAGTTCAACGTCTAATCTTCGACATCCACCACATAGTTTGGATTAACCACCGTGTGACTTCTCTGCACATATGCATTAGGCTACACGTAAAGTTTACATATAAACGTGCAGTATTTGTGCAATAATAATTGTTTATTATAATTAATCGCCCCAGGTTCGAACACCCGATCTCCCGACTGTAGCCCAACGCTCTACCACGAAGCTACACAGTCGGTCCAAATGTTTTCGTGTATTTTTGATTACTGGCATCAGAATCACACAACGATGAGCATACGATGTCGACACTTGTTTTAGAAGATTTTCCCACGAAATTTTATTCTTTGTCACATTCTCAAAATTGAAGATGATAATCTTGAACTTCCCTTTTATATACTGTAGCGAAGAATCTACGAGTGCGTTTTTAAATTTTTGAGGTGTTCAGAAAATGTTTCAATTTAGATGGTATGGATCTATTGATATTAGTTGAAAGTAGCTACCCTTCGCTACACAAAAATGTTTGCAAAGTAAATTTGTAAAGGGAATTCAAGTGATAATAATCCCAAAGTACAGAATCCTAGAGTTCTGTCCTAAAATATATGCTAACGTTAGAAGTACAGCCAGTCTTTGGAGATACCTATCACAATATAGCTAAATCTCATATTGCCCAAGAGGATCCTCCAATTTTTACCAACATTACCAATTAGACTCGCATTAGAAAGTTTACGTGCGACAGATATTAACGATCATTTTAGTTTAGTTATTTAATCGACAAAAATTGGATTTAGATTACTTTTATACCGGAAACTTTTCAGTAATCCATAAATAATGCATTCGAATTAATAATGATTGCGACATTTCTAAAAAATTATCACTCCACTAAACTTTCTAACAAAATTAAAGTGATTTATTAATAATTAAACCAATCATTAGGTACTATAGTCGTATTTGCGTATTTGAAGTAGGGTATCATTTGAGATTTTACATTTAATCCAAATCGAGCGCATATAATAATCATGTACTTACTGTAATGGTTCTCTCTCGAACGCCTAATTGCAAAATACCACCTGAATGTGTAGAGAAATATCTATTGCGATTTCCCTTTCTTTGTAAATCACTAACTGTTGCGATTGAAAAGAGCTTTGCTTACCCTTCATGAAACCGCTAACAAATTGACCATTAAGCTAAGTTAACATTATCGAGTACATCAACTTGATTTTTCAAGCAAACTGGGCAAACTCAACAAGAAGCCATTTGGCAATGTTCTATATAAATGATTTTATGAATATTTCTTACATAGTGATGAAATTATCGGACTTTTTTAAACGAAAAATCGTATGGAAAGTGGTACTTTTTTTCACGATTTTTACTATGCGTTTCCATGAAGTTTAGTCCTGTCTATGAACAATAGCATCCATTTTTGAGTGACAGTAAATCGCGAATGTCAATATAGTTATTTGTACAACTAGTGTTGATAGTGATACTTTTTTCATGAATTTGCAGTTTGATTAATGAGGGCGATGCCCGAGTTAATCAAGCAAATTCATGGAAAAAAGACACTATATCAACACGTGTTGTACACGAAATTTTTTTGCATAGTGATCCATAATAACCCACAATTGAATAATTTGATTGACATTCGCGATTTACTGTCACTCAAAAGTGGATGCTATTGTTCATAGACAGGACTAAACTCCATGGAAACGCATAGTAAAAATCGTGAAAAAAGTACCACTTTCCATACGATTTTTAGTTAAAAAAAAAGTCCGATAATTTCATCACTATGTAAAAAATTACTATTAATGCGTTAACTCATTTTTTTTGGTTTTCGATATACTGTGTGACAACAATGGAAGAACTGCTCTCACTCGCCTGTTGATGTTGATGAAGTTTTTTTTTCAATTTCGATCATGATGGATATATATATTTTTTTTTCAAATAAATGGTTCTTTGTAGTGCATTAATATTATTATTGATGGATAAAGAAGTAGTGTGTTTTTCTTACTGGCATCGGCATGAGGAAGTTTTGTATCTTTAAGTTTTAAGAATTTTGCAACAAATTAATTTTTTTGTTTTAGATTACCTGCAGTCATGAATGTAGCATTCGAGGATGACCTACCACAAGTTGAGAATGTGATTATAAATGATGTTCCTACCTATATAACAACTACACACAAGTTTATGGGAGTAAATAGCTTTATCTTTAAAGTATTTCAAACTAATATCCGTAGTATTCATAGTAACTTTGATCAGCTGGAAGTACTGCTCGATACTCTTAATTCAAAATATGACATAATAATATTGACTGAAACATGGTCGGGTGGAAGTGGAGAGTATGCGAATCTAGATGACTACTGCTGTTATTCTAACGGAAGTAACCAGAATAAAGCGGACGGGGTCCTTGTTTACATAAAAAGTAGTTTAGTTCACGAAACAAAATTGATAAACATTGAAGGATTTATTTTTATGAGAACTCGGGTTGTTGTAGCTGGGCAAAACTTTTATATAACATCATTATATAGATCTCCAGCCTACTATCTTGATAAATTCCTTGATATTTTTGAAAGTTACATAACTCGTTACTGCAAAAATCCATTTGAACTGGTAGCGGGTGATTTTAACCTGGATACTTTAATTAACACGAGTTCTCACAAGGATAGATACGTAAATACATTAAGTGAACATGGGTTTATTAACTGCATTACAAAACCCACAAGAGTGTCAAAGTTTAGTGAAACATGTATTGACCATTTTAACTTAAAATTTGATTTTAATCGTATCAAGATCTTGCCTATTACTACCACTTTTAAAATTTCAGATCATTTTTGTTTATCGCTGTACTTAAAATTTACTGCAACTTCTACAAAAACTAGTCAAACAGAACATGTCACACTTCACAAAATTATAGATCACAACAAAGTTAAGGCGTCTTTAGTAACTCATGATTGGGATTGTATAAACCATTTAAATTTAGACGATAGTTTTAAATATTTCTTGGATACCTTAAATAATTACATTAAGAATTTCACTAAGCGCAAAAAAACAACTTAAAAAGAAAAAGGAGTGGGTGACTAATGAAATTATTAGTTTGATGATAGACAGAGATCGTGCCTTTAAAAGCTATCTAAAAGATAAAAGCAATACCAATCGTCATGATGTATATAAAACATTACGGAACAATGTAAACAATCTAATTAAAAAAGCTAAAGAATCTTATTATACGAAGAAATTTTCAAAAAGTAGTTCTGCGAAGTCCTTATGGGAAATTACAAAGGAAGCTATAAATCTAGATAAAAGTAAAACCAATTATCACATGATAAAGGACGAAAATGGGAAAACGGTAACCGACGAAATAGTTATGGCTGAAATGTTTAATGACTACTTCATTAAGGTCCCGAAATTGTTAGCTGACAAGTTACAAAAATATGACTATCATAATCATAACATCACTCCAAATAAAAGTTCTATGTTTTTCCTACCAATTACTGCAAATGATGTTATGTCTTCAATCAATAAACTCAAAAAAAGTACTTCTTCCGGCATAGATAACATAACATCACTGATGTTAAAAAATGTAATAACAGAAATAGCTCAACCTCTAACTGTACTGTTTAACCGTTGCATTCTTGATGGTTACTTCCCTACAATTCTAAAAACCGCAATAGTTAAACCTCTATTTAAAGGTGGTGATCCTTGTAATATTAGTAATTTTCGTTCGATTTCTTTAACGTCCTGTATATGAGTATATCGAAGGTATTTGAAAATATATTAAAACTTCAACTTGAATCATTCCTTCATCGTCACGAGGTATATTCTGACAATCAATATGGTTTTAGGACGGGAAGAGGAGTGGATGGCGCACTTGCAAAGTTACTCTCTAATATTTATACGGCTGTGGACTCTTCACAACCCTCAATAGCTGTTTTTTTGGATCTTGCAAAGGCGTTCGACACGGTTTCACACTCCATCCTATTTGAAAAGTTGGAATTATACGGGATTCGTGGAGTGTGTTTGTCGTTACTGAAATGTTTTGTTGCGGATAGAGAGCAAGTGGTTGTAATCAATGGTACCCTAAGTAGTCCCAAACAAGTGGTAAGTGGAGTTCCCCAAGGTTCCATCCTAGGTCCCGTTCTGTTCTTATTATACATAAACGACATAATTAATTTACGTTTTGAACGAGCTACTATAGTCTCTTATGCGGACGACACTGTACTGTACGTGGTGGGAGATACTTGGGAACAAGTCAAACAATCCACATCGTGTTACTTGTCTGTACTCGTACGTTATCTAAACCAAAACTTGCTGTCTCTCAACTACACCAAAACTCTGTATATTCCCTTTCACTCTTACAAATTTCAAACAATAGATGATGACATAAAAATCCATGAATCAGATTGCTCTCAGATTAATTGTAGTTGTGCTCTAAGTATATCTCAAAGGGACCACATCAAATATCTTGGTGTTACCATTGACAAACACCTAAGATGGGACCATCATATTACACAACTTGTGATTAAACTAAGGAGATATGTCTATCTGTTTAGAAAGTTAAAACGGTTCTGCAATGAAAATTCATTAAAAATTGTTTATTACGGCTTTGTGCAATCTGTGCTGGGATATGGTTTGTTAGCGTGGGGTGGGGCAGCTCACAAATACTTAAATAAGTTAGAGGTGGCACAGAAGCTAATAATCAAAATTATGGCTAAAAAGCATGCACGTTACCCTTCTCAATTGTTATTCAAGGACACCAACCTTTTTACAATAAATCATCATATCTTCTCTCGGTATCTCGATTTATATATAAAAATATTAATAGGCTTAAGTTAAATTTTCCCCAACACAATTACGATACAAGGACAAAAATAAAGAATTTGGCGTATAATTTAAAAATACGGAAAAAAGTTGGTCAATCTTACTTCTTGTATTATACACAAAAGCTATATAATTACCTATTAATCTACACAAATTTGTCTTTCCCTTTAACAATTTCATATCATGCGTTTATCAAATTTATTAAAGAACTTCTCCACAATAATTTCTCCCATCTTGAATCACAGATTTATTTATTATAACGGATACTCTACCCTAACTCTTTGTTTTTTATCACTCTCAACTTGTGATCGGTTCAAAAAGCGTTATTATCTACGTACACCTTGGGGTGTAGTGACAACAAGTTTTTAACTTAGTCGTTACACCTAAGGACGCTAAAAATGATATTTTAGTTATTTTCATTTTGGACATTTTTTTTTACATTTACATTATTATACATAGGTTATAGGTTTCTGTTACAACAAGAATGTAAATAAATGGTTATTATTATTATACTCGTACCTATTGCTGTATTCTGACGATGCGGAAATTTGCTTGAACTAGAGGGTTTGCACAAATTATAGCCATCTAAGGAAGCCACTTATAGTGACAGCCCTCAGCATAATTACATCTTAATAATTTTCAGAAAAAAAAACAAGTTGAAACGCCAACTTTTGTTTGTTTTGTTTATAGTCCACATGCAGAAATCTCCGTGTTCGTATTAATTTCACGAACATTAATATGAGGATTGTCAAGAGCTGCTCCGAGAACTTGCAATTCGTTATCTTGCGCCAAAACTGACTTCCGTTTAACTCCCTTTGCTCGTTTTACACTCCCAGTAAATCTACTCAGATCTTTTGAAAAGCGCGTGAATCTGGATGTGAAATTTAAAAAAAAATCATTTGGCAAAGGCGAATCAAATATTTTATTTTTGTTATAAACTACCTACAAAAATAATGTGGCAGTGTCACAATTCAAAACTTAACTGCCGACCGCTACGATTTAGTTTCTCCCAAAAAAATTCGAAACACTCAAATTTTGAGGAAAAAAGGATATAACAGCGAAATCGTAAAAGCTAAAGGTATAATATTTTACATAAAAAAATAGGTATTTTCCAAATCTGCAATAAAATGTGGGGTGTTCCATTAAAAAAAATCAAATTTGATACGCTATTCGAATACAGCATGCCCCTAGTGCCAAAAATATTTTAGGAACATGGCAACGGTAATTGTGTATAATTTTGTTGTTGTTGTTGTTTTTTCGGTATCTTTTATGGTACCTAAATGAATTATGATCCGAGGTTCCTTAGATACCACACCCAATTTCTCTATAACAAGACTTTGTCGCTGCTAGCGAAAATAACATAAATATAAATCAAAGTACGATTCAATTTTATTGTGTATTTCAATTTTAAATTTAAGAATACATGTAAAATATTCGATATAAAACAAAAATCGCTGAAGTTCCTTTTGATTTTTTTTGGTGTTATGCTTTTTATTGCCTGAATTTTGTATGTGTCTGGAGCTATACCATTTTTACTAATAAGGTGACCTAAAAACTTGACATGGTCAACTTCAAATTTTAATTTTTGAAGATCCAAGGTTAGGCCAGCGAAATTGCCCCCAGTACCTTTCTTTGTGACAAATTTATTAATCGTCTGCAGGGGGTTAGCGAGAAATTTAATGATTTTGTTTTAGATGTCAAGCTTAAGGTTACTGCTCTAAACCTTGATTACTCTGAAGATCACTTAATTTCTATTATTTATGCTCACTGCAATAAAGAAACCTTTGACATTATTAAAATTTATCAACAACCCTCAACTTACTTAGCTTATTCAGAAAATCGAAGCGGTAATTAGGCGCAATCATTCGTATGAAAATAGAGTTTCTATAACTAGTAATGGATCTTCGTTCGAATCCAAAGTAGGTTAACTCCAAACGCTTCATCTCGCAACAATAATTTTTGTCGATATTGCCGCAATTATGGGCATCTAATTGGTGATTGTAGGAAGCGGCAAATGAAAAATTCTAGCTATCCAGAAAAACTAATTTGCTCCTTTATTTCGAGACTTGACACTTCAAATTGTATTTCAATTATTTTTGTACATATTTCTAATTTTAGGGTATTAGCATTGTTAGATTCTGGTGCCGGTGGTAATTTCATTTCTTCTAAATTAGCGACAAAATTAATTAAGTCCAATGCAGGAGAATTAAGCGACGTTTCGACTGTAGTTATGCTTCCGAATTCCTCGGTGGTCAAAATTAATAAGCGTGTGTTTCTCAAAATTTCAAAATTTTCGTGGCCAATTAGCTTTTGGATTTTACCTATATTAAATTTTGATCTCATTATTGGATCTCCTACCTTAAACGCGTGTAACTTAACTTCAATTTGTGAGATGAAATACGAACTCTCTGGTCGTCAAAATGTTGTTCCATAAAACTGTTACATAGAATTTAATTTATTCAAATAATTCGGAAATTAATACATAACAATATACAAATTCCTATTATGCTCATGTAGGGATTTCCTGAAACTCAGGCATCGAAGTAGGCTCTCAACCCAGGTAATCCATTTAACGTCTCGTACATACATTTTCGGAAAATCTCTGGTGCAGAAGAGATCCCGTATGGTATGGTAGACGAAAATAACGATACGTACCAAATGATGGTGTGATTAATGTACAAAGCTTCGAGCTTTCATAATCAAGGGAATATGTAGAAAAGCAGGTCGATAAAGTTAGCACCCCCACTTTGCCCAAATCAAGTCAAAATATGCCTATAATTTTAGGACTAATTAAAGACTAATTTGTACCCACAACATTAGAATTTGTACTCGCTTAGTTTCTCCAGAAACCCGATTCTAAGGTGGGGTCTGCTAACTTGAAATCAAGTTATCACTCCTACTTTTCCCGATTGAAATTTTATTAGTCGCAGTAAAAACTATGAATCAAAGACTAATTTGTACCCAAATTTGATTTTCATCGTTTAAACAATTTACACATTATTTATACAATTTTGTTCACTAAAAAAGGGCAATTCTTAAAATTAATCAAAAGAAATGGAACGTATAAATTAAACACTAATTTGTACCCACAACATTAGAATTTGTACCCGCTTAGTTCCACCGGAAAACCGATTCTAAAGTGGGGGTGGTAACTAGACATCAAGTTGGCACCCCCACGTTTTTCGATTGAAATTTTATTAGTCGCATCAAAAACTATGAATTAAAGAGTAATTTGTACCCAAGTTAGATTTTCGTCTAGGTATAAATTAGTCTTTAATTTATACGTTCAATTTCTTTTTATTAATTTTGAGAATTGCCCTTTTTTAGTAAAAAATTGTTTAAATAATGTATAAATTGTTTAGACAATGAAAATCTAATTTGAGTACAAATTAGTCGTTAATTCATAGTTTTTAATGCGACTAATAAAATTTCAATCGGAAAAAGTGGTTAGCACCCCCACTTTAAAAATCGGTTTTCCGGCATAACTAAGCGGGTACAAATTCTAATTTTGCGGGTACAAATTAGTCTTTAATTAGTTCTAAATTATAGGCATATGTTTACTTGATTTGGGAAAAGTGGGGGTGCTAATTTTATCGACCTTAGAAAAGCAGATGATGCATCCAATAAAGAAAAGTAATGGGCGCCTACTAGTTGGCCAAAAAACATATCCTGTGTGGGTATGTGAAAGTTTTTTTTGAAACGATTTAAAATTGACCGATCTTTAGGTGCTATCACGATTGGGCGAACCCAGACAGGAACAATCATATTTCCAGTTACCATTTGATCAAGTTTTTCCTTGAGCTTTGATTTTATTGCAACCGGAATTTTTCGAGCGGCCGAAATACAAAGATAAGCATTGTGTTTTAACTCGACCTATTAACACGATCAATGCCCGAAAATTCCAAAGCATTGTATGCTTAAAATGGCCTGAAAAGTTCCTTTAACAGCTGCGGTACAGGCACTATTACGCGGGTTAATAATATTCAGATCCTTAATAGCACTAAGTCCCACAATTGCACACGGTGAACTCGAGCTCAAAACATAAAGTAAAAGATTTTTATTTATTTTATTATGTTCCTATTTCTTTAGGTCGAAACTTTAGCCGCAAAAGGTTAAAATTTTGACTTATAACTCGAAGTTTTGGTAAGGGAAAATATTCGAGTTATAAATAGTTGTGAAAAATGTTACCCTTATAAGTGGATGTGTATGGTGTTGGTTACAGAAAAATAAGACCTGAAACCCCTTTCCCGAATTATATTTGCACCAAAAAATGATGTCATTTGGAATACACACCAGTTTATATCTTTTGCATATTCTGCAAGAAATGCTTCGATAGAGGGTTTTGCCTTGAAAGTAAAGTAATGAATTCAGTGGTTCAAGTGGCGTTGTAAGTTGCGGTAATTTGACCTTTCTACTGGTACAATATAATCCTGCTGGTTCTAGTCGAAACCTCAAAAGCGGAAGGAATTCTGTGGAGTAATGGACTCGATCATCAACTTTTTGAAGACACTCGGGTTTACATTAGAACCTAGAACTGCCGTTTTCTCGTTCCCAAAAAATACTTACTCATTGCCCCTTTTTGAGCACCGTTGGAAATAATTAATACAACATTTTGTTTCGGAGAAATTATCACAAACTATACTTTTTTATATGGTCCGTGGAATAAGTACACACTCTATTACGAATACAACTATGTACGTCACACAAATAAAAACAAAAGTTGGAAATTGTTGGTGCAAGTATACGTATCTAACATTTTTTCTATTCTCCAGGAATTAATTCCATAGGTATGCTCGCAAGTTGTGTGCGGGCGCTGTCTTGTAGCTGGAGTTAAAAAATAAGTGGCAATGAGAAAGTGTCTTTTGTCTTTCTTGTTGTATCTGTTCAAATACATCAGCAAAAAATAAACATAAAATTGGCAAGTTTCGGTTTTTCTGTCATATCTTTGGAATTAATCGGAATTTTTTTGTTTTCTCTAAAGCACGATAATAATGGTTTAATTGCGCATCTTTTCTCGAATTTGACCATCATCGTATCTTCTATGGTTTCGATCTCCATGGTAGACATCCTTATCTTAGATACTCTTTCCAAGCGAGAGAAAGTCCGTACTAATGAGTACCTCGTCGTACCTACTGTAGTTTATGGTAAATGTTAAATTACCTACTTCTTAAACCTTTGGTAAATTTAATCCCCTTATGCTTAATTGTATGTTGGGTCGTCCTCAGAGGCACAGGTTGGAATGAATTTTGTAGTCACGGCAAACCTTGCCCTTTTTATAAATAGAATTTATGAACATGTTTTTAAACTATATACTATGATAGCTAGAACATTTAAAGATTAAAGATTAAATCAGCTGCAGATGTAGGTATTGACTTTCGCAGTCATTCGTCCTGCAATCGGATGAACAGTTTAGGGACGTACGTCTAACCCCCAAAGTTTAGTCGCAATCGGATGGATAAACGGTTTAGGCAGCTGGCAGAGGCATCATAAGAGACAGGACGAATACAATTTTATTTACTTACACAAAAACCTTGAAATATGTCCAATCATTACCCAAAGTTTCGTCGCAATCGGATGAACGGTTTAGGCA
>NW_022170510.1:8923376-9029135 GCF_008802855.1 Photinus pyralis
GTGCATCGATGAGACTTCAGCGCATTTTTGGCGTGACGGATCAGTATTGCATTAGCAATCAGTATTTTATCAGAAAATTTTAATTATAAAATAAGGTTTATGCAAACATATATTTCTTTATTAATTTTCAAGAACTCTAATAATAATTGGACGATGGTATGAACAGTACGACTCGTAAACCGAACAATCAACAGTGTAGTTGACCATTTTGCCAAAAACTCCGTCAATTATTGTTCCGCCATTCGTTGTCACTGTTCGGGGAGAGATGATCACTATATTGAATTTCTCTTGAAGAAATTTCTCTACCCGATTTCCGACAGTTAATGGGAAATTAAAGTCTCCCATAATCAAGACGTCTTCAGTTGCCTCAATGAAATCCCCAATCTCCGATAACGCTGCAATCAACAAGTTGTTGCCTTTACTAGGAGCATCAGTGGTTCAAATTTCAAAGAAATATCTCCATAAATAACAAAGTTGGCATTGCGCAGTCACTGCGCATGCCTACACATAATTTTTACTATTTGCGAAATGTTTGCCTTTACTAGAAGCATCTGTGGTTCCAATTTCAAAGAAATATCTCCATAAATAGGAAAGTTGGCATTGCGCAGTCCCATTCCGCAGGGACTGGGTATGCGCACACATAATTTTTAGTATGTGCGCAATGTTTGCCTTTACTAGAAGCATCTGTGGTTAAAATTTCAAAGAAAAATCTCAGTAAATAGGAAAGTTCGCATTGCGCAGTCACTGCCCATGTCTACATAATTTTTACTATGTGTGAAATGTTTGCCTTTACTAGAAGCATCTGTGGTTAAAATTTCAAAGAAATATCTCCATAAATAAGAAAGTTGGCATTGCGCAGTCACTGCGCATGTCTACACATAATTTTTACTATTTGCGAAATGTTTACCTTTACTGGAAGCATCTGTGGTTCCAATTTCAAAGAAATATCTCCATAAATAGCAAAGTTGGCATTGCGCAGGGACTGCGCATGCGCACACATAATTTTTAGTATATGCGCAATGTTTGCCCTTACTAGAAGCATCTGTGGTTAAAATTTCAAAGAAAAATCTCAATAAATAGGAAAGTTCGCATTGCGCAGTCACTGCGCATGTCTACATAATTTTTACTATGTGTGAAATGTTTGCCTTTACTAGAAGCATCTGTGGTTAAAATTTCAAAGAAAGATCTCCATAAATAAGAAAGTTGGCAATGCGCAGTCTGCGCAAAATAGAGAGTGCAATAAAACTGTCTGAAATGGGCAAATATAGACCATAGCAGCTATCAATTAGCGAAAACCCGAAGTCTCTAGGTGTCCCAGGGGCCGAGATCTCGATGGAACGGACGGACGGACGGACGGACGGACGGGCGGACGGACGGACGGGCGGACGGACGGACGGAAACACGAGCACATAAGCGTTACCTCAACTTCGTTGTGTTACGCTAAAAACCGCTCAGACCTGGATACGATATTTTTAACCAAAATTATACCACAAACTGTAAAACTCATCACCGTGTTATGATTTTGATTAGTTTTCACCTTGAAGTAGTTATCCTAGATAAGTCATATTAGTGACCGTAGTTAGGCAATGCCAAAAGTATATTTTATAAAAAAGCCATTCCTCTACATCAATCGGATCGGCTTAAAATCGATATACGCACGGACAAGTTTTCAAGCTGCGTTAGTTATTTCGCAAATTCTAATTAAACGCAACCACTACGGGCTTAATGAATGTCCATTGCGCCAATAACTCGACAAGACGGAGATAATGCAAAAAAACCGGACCTCTCTACGATGTCTAGATCAAAAGTTTTTCAATCCGCCCAGCCAGCCAGCCAGCCAGCCAGCCGGACAAAGTGAAATGATAAGCTCCTTTTTGTTACCAAAAATGCGCTAAAAATTGAGACAAAAAATTTTAATTCCTCGTGGAGGCCAACGCCAAGAAATAACGTTCACCACTTGCAATTAATGAACGCAAAGTTGGTGATCTAAATTCCGCGCCTGCATTTACAAATAGTGGTAACTCAGCCATGAAGTGAATAGGATATTCCACATACCTAATTATGTAGCTAATCACTCATGATAACGGTTTTGCTAGACAGGCAGACACCCATAATTATGCATCAAACGATAAAATATATGTACTCAGGCTTTAGTGATGTGATTTGCATCGTGACTTTTTAGTCCGAATGGAGGTAGACGTATAACTGTGAAGTGTACGACATTATTGGTTTCGAGCACTTTGTGTACCTATAGTGAATCGGTGATTACCTTTTATGGAAAAATATTCGATCATAACCATGATATTTGTAACGTTTGAGAATCATGAACATTTGTAATTATAATCTTAAGCCGGGCTCAGACGACTGGTGTACTTGGCGAATACACAATTATTTGCGTACTTGGGAAGTATACGAGCTTGGCGAGTTGCGATGGCAAGCAGGACACTCACACGACGTGTATATTGTACAAGTACGCGAGGGCGAATATTTGGGGCGAACATTTGTAACACTTTATCCTTTTCCAGGCATCATTAACTGCATTTCGATTTTTATGGTCTTTGTGTTTAGCCATCCAAATGACCGGCTCATTTTCATAAAAAACAAGAAATTCCAACCAATCTCATTTGTCCACTCCATTTCAATAAAAAAAAGAAAAAAAACAAAAAAAAACGTCTGTACGCTTCCGTCTTTAACTGAAAACTAAATTAATAATCGCACTAAAGGCAAATTATTTGTGCATTCCGTTTGAGCGCCTCTACAAGTACATATAGATAAGTATGTACTTGGCAAGTGTGCGAATAATCGTGATCCCTTTGACTCGGACCAATTTTACCGAAAAGAAATGGAAAACTAACGAGTGACAATTAATTGTACAAGTAACCCACTCACACGACATGCCAAGTATACGAAAGTAACGATTATTCGCCAAGTACACGAGTCGTCTGAGCCCGGCTTTATTCGAGAGTGGTGCAAGGAATTTATTTCAAAGGAGAAACCATTTAGTTCAACGTCTAATCTTCGACATCCACCACATAGTTTGGATTTACCACCGTGTGACTTCTCTGCACATATGCATTAGGCTACACGTAAAGTTTACATATAAACGTGCAGTATTTGTGCAATAATAATTGTTTATTATAATTAATCGCCCCAGGTTCGAACACCCGATCTCCCGACTGTAGCCCAACGCTCTACCACGAAGCTACACAGTCGGTTCAAATGTTTTCGTGTATTTTTGATTACTGGCATCAGAATCACACAACGATGAGCATACGATGTCGACACTTGTTTTAGAAGATTTTCCCACGAAATTTTATTCTTTGTCACATTCTCAAAATTGAAGATGATAATCTTGAACTTCCCTTTTATATACTGTAGCGAAGAATCTACGAGTGCGTTTTTAAATTTTTGAGGTGTTCAGAAAATGTTTCAATTTAGATGGTATGGATCTATTGATATTAGTTGAAAGTAGCTACCCTTCGCTACACAAAAATGTTTGCAAAGTAAATTTGTAAAGGGAATTCAAGTGATAATAATCCCAAAGTACAGAATCCTAGAGTTCTGTCCTAAAATATATGCTAACGTTAGAAGTACAGCCAGTCTTTGGAGATACCTATCACAATATAGCTAAATCTCATATTGCCCAAGAGGATCCTCCAATTTTTACCAACATTACCAATTAGACTCGCATTAGAAAGTTTACGTGCGACAGATATTAACGATCATTTTAGTTTAGTTATAATCGACAAAAATTGGATTTAGATTACTTTTATACCGGAAACTTTTCAGTAATCCATAAATAATGCATTCGAATTAATAATGATTGCGACATTTCTAAAAAATTATCACTCCACTAAACTTTCTAACAAAATTAAAGTGATTTATTAATAATTAAACCAATCATTAGGTACTATAGTCGTATTTGCGTATTTGAAGTAGGGTATCATTTGAGATTTTACATTTAATCCAAATCGAGCGCATATAATAATCATGTACTTACTGTAATGGTTCTCTCTCGAACGCCTAATTGCAAAATACCACCTGAATGTGTAGAGAAATATCTATTGCGATTTCCCTTTCTTTGTAAATCACTAACTGTTGCGATTGAAAAGAGCTTTGCTTACCCTTCATGAAACCGCTAACAAATTGACCATTAAGCTAAGTTAACATTATCGAGTACATCAACTTGATTTTTCAAGCAAACTGGGCAAACTCAACAAGAAGCCATTTGGCAATGTTCTATATAAATGATTTTATGAATATTTCTTACATAGTGATGAAATTATCGGACTTTTTTAAACGAAAAATCGTATGGAAAGTGGTACTTTTTTTCACGATTTTTACTATGCGTTTCCATGAAGTTTAGTCCTGTCTATGAACAATAGCATCCATTTTTGAGTGACAGTAAATCGCGAATGTCAATATAGTTATTTGTACAACTAGTGTTGATAGTGATACTTTTTTCATGAATTTGCAGTTTGATTAATGAGGGCGATGCCCGAGTTAATCAAGCAAATTCATGGAAAAAAGACACTATATCAACACGTGTTGTACACGAAATTTTTTTGCATAGTGATCCATAATAACCCACAATTGAATAATTTGATTGACATTCGCGATTTACTGTCACTCAAAAGTGGATGCTATTGTTCATAGACAGGACTAAACTCCATGGAAACGCATAGTAAAAATCGTGAAAAAAGTACCACTTTCCATACGATTTTTAGTTAAAAAAAAAGTCCGATAATTTCATCACTATGTAAAAAATTACTATTAATGCGTTAACTCATTTTTTTTGGTTTTCGATATACTGTGTGACAACAATGGAAGAACTGCTCTCACTCGCCTGTTGATGTTGATGAAGTTTTTTTTTCAATTTCGATCATGATGGATATATATATTTTTTTTTCAAATAAATGGTTCTTTGTAGTGCATTAATATTATTATTGATGGATAAAGAAGTAGTGTGTTTTTCTTACTGGCATCGGCATGAGGAAGTTTTGTATCTTTAAGTTTTAAGAATTTTGCAACAAATTAATTTTTTTGTTTTAGATTACCTGCAGTCATGAATGTAGCATTCGAGGATGACCTACCACAAGTTGAGAATGTGATTATAAATGATGTTCCTACCTATATAACAACTACACACAAGTTTATGGGAGTAAATAGCTTTATCTTTAAAGTATTTCAAACTAATATCCGTAGTATTCATAGTAACTTTGATCAGCTGGAAGTACTGCTCGATACTCTTAATTCAAAATATGACATAATAATATTGACTGAAACATGGTCGGGTGGAAGTGGAGAGTATGCGAATCTAGATGACTACTGCTGTTATTCTAACGGAAGTAACCAGAATAAAGCGGACGGGGTCCTTGTTTACATAAAAAGTAGTTTAGTTCACGAAACAAAATTGATAAACATTGAAGGATTTATTTTTATGAGAACTCGGGTTGTTGTAGCTGGGCAAAACTTTTATATAACATCATTATATAGATCTCCAGCCTACTATCTTGATAAATTCCTTGATATTTTTGAAAGTTACATAACTCGTTACTGCAAAAATCCATTTGAACTGGTAGCGGGTGATTTTAACCTGGATACTTTAATTAACACGAGTTCTCACAAGGATAGATACGTAAATACATTAAGTGAACATGGGTTTATTAACTGCATTACAAAACCCACAAGAGTGTCAAAGTTTAGTGAAACATGTATTGACCATTTTAACTTAAAATTTGATTTTAATCGTATCAAGATCTTGCCTATTACTACCACTTTTAAAATTTCAGATCATTTTTGTTTATCGCTGTACTTAAAATTTACTGCAACTTCTACAAAAACTAGTCAAACAGAACATGTCACACTTCACAAAATTATAGATCACAACAAAGTTAAGGCGTCTTTAGTAACTCATGATTGGGATTGTATAAACCATTTAAATTTAGACGATAGTTTTAAATATTTCTTGGATACCTTAAATAATTACATTAAGAATTTCACTAAGCGCAAAAAAACAACTTAAAAAGAAAAAGGAGTGGGTGACTAATGAAATTATTAGTTTGATGATAGACAGAGATCGTGCCTTTAAAAGCTATCTAAAAGATAAAAGCAATACCAATCGTCATGATGTATATAAAACATTACGGAACAATGTAAACAATCTAATTAAAAAAGCTAAAGAATCTTATTATACGAAGAAATTTTCAAAAAGTAGTTCTGCGAAGTCCTTATGGGAAATTACAAAGGAAGCTATAAATCTAGATAAAAGTAAAACCAATTATCACATGATAAAGGACGAAAATGGGAAAACGGTAACCGACGAAATAGTTATGGCTGAAATGTTTAATGACTACTTCATTAAGGTCCCGAAATTGTTAGCTGACAAGTTACAAAAATATGACTATCATAATCATAACATCACTCCAAATAAAAGTTCTATGTTTTTCCTACCAATTACTGCAAATGATGTTATGTCTTCAATCAATAAACTCAAAAAAAGTACTTCTTCCGGCATAGATAACATAACATCACTGATGTTAAAAAATGTAATAACAGAAATAGCTCAACCTCTAACTGTACTGTTTAACCGTTGCATTCTTGATGGTTACTTCCCTACAATTCTAAAAACCGCAATAGTTAAACCTCTATTTAAAGGTGGTGATCCTTGTAATATTAGTAATTTTCGTTCGATTTCTTTAACGTCCTGTATATGAGTATATCGAAGGTATTTGAAAATATATTAAAACTTCAACTTGAATCATTCCTTCATCGTCACGAGGTATATTCTGACAATCAATATGGTTTTAGGACGGGAAGAGGAGTGGATGGCGCACTTGCAAAGTTACTCTCTAATATTTATACGGCTGTGGACTCTTCACAACCCTCAATAGCTGTTTTTTTGGATCTTGCAAAGGCGTTCGACACGGTTTCACACTCCATCCTATTTGAAAAGTTGGAATTATACGGGATTCGTGGAGTGTGTTTGTCGTTACTGAAATGTTTTGTTGCGGATAGAGAGCAAGTGGTTGTAATCAATGGTACCCTAAGTAGTCCCAAACAAGTGGTAAGTGGAGTTCCCCAAGGTTCCATCCTAGGTCCCGTTCTGTTCTTATTATACATAAACGACATAATTAATTTACGTTTTGAACGAGCTACTATAGTCTCTTATGCGGACGACACTGTACTGTACGTGGTGGGAGATACTTGGGAACAAGTCAAACAATCCACATCGTGTTACTTGTCTGTACTTGTACGTTATCTAAACCAAAACTTGCTGTCTCTCAACTACACCAAAACTCTGTATATTCCCTTTCACTCTTACAAATTTCAAACAATAGATGATGACATAAAAATCCATGAATCAGATTGCTCTCAGATTAATTGTAGTTGTGCTCTAAGTATATCTCAAAGGGACCACATCAAATATCTTGGTGTTACCATTGACAAACACCTAAGATGGGACCATCATATTACACAACTTGTGATTAAACTAAGGAGATATGTCTATCTGTTTAGAAAGTTAAAACGGTTCTGCAATGAAAATTCATTAAAAATTGTTTATTACGGCTTTGTGCAATCTGTGCTGGGATATGGTTTGTTAGCGTGGGGTGGGGCAGCTCACAAATACTTAAATAAGTTAGAGGTGGCACAGAAGCTAATAATCAAAATTATGGCTAAAAAGCATGCACGTTACCCTTCTCAATTGTTATTCAAGGACACCAACCTTTTTACAATAAATCATCATATCTTCTCTCGGTATCTCGATTTATATATAAAAATATTAATAGGCTTAAGTTAAATTTTCCCCAACACAATTACGATACAAGGACAAAAATAAAGAATTTGGCGTATAATTTAAAAATACGGAAAAAAGTTGGTCAATCTTACTTCTTGTATTATACACAAAAGCTATATAATTACCTATTAATCTACACAAATTTGTCTTTCCCTTTAACAATTTCATATCATGCGTTTATCAAATTTATTAAAGAACTTCTCCACAATAATTTCTCCCATCTTGAATCACAGATTTATTTATTATAACGGATACTCTACCCTAACTCTTTGTTTTTTATCACTCTCAACTTGTGATCGGTTCAAAAAGCGTTATTATCTACGTACACCTTGGGGTGTAGTGACAACAAGTTTTTAACTTAGTCGTTACACCTAAGGACGCTAAAAATGATATTTTAGTTATTTTCATTTTGGACATTTTTTTTTACATTTACATTATTATACATAGGTTATAGGTTTCTGTTACAACAAGAATGTAAATAAATGGTTATTATTATTATACTCGTACCTATTGCTGTATTCTGACGATGCGGAAATTTGCTTGAACTAGAGGGTTTGCACAAATTATAGCCATCTAAGGAAGCCACTTATAGTGACAGCCCTCAGCATAATTACATCTTAATAATTTTCAGAAAAAAAAACAAGTTGAAACGCCAACTTTTGTTTGTTTTGTTTATAGTCCACATGCAGAAATCTCCGTGTTCGTATTAATTTCACGAACATTAATATGAGGATTGTCAAGAGCTGCTCCGAGAACTTGCAATTCGTTATCTTGCGCCAAAACTGACTTCCGTTTAACTCCCTTTGCTCGTTTTACACTCCCAGTAAATCTACTCAGATCTTTTGAAAAGCGCGTGAATCTGGATGTGAAATTTAAAAAAAAATCATTTGGCAAAGGCGAATCAAATATTTTATTTTTGTTATAAACTACCTACAAAAATAATGTGGCAGTGTCACAATTCAAAACTTAACTGCCGACCGCTACGATTTAGTTTCTCCCAAAAAAATTCGAAACACTCAAATTTTGAGGAAAAAAGGATATAACAGCGAAATCGTAAAAGCTAAAGGTATAATATTTTACATAAAAAAATAGGTATT
Organism: Photinus pyralis; assembly: GCF_008802855.1. Classification (NCBI taxonomy): domain Eukaryota; kingdom Metazoa; phylum Arthropoda; class Insecta; order Coleoptera; family Lampyridae; genus Photinus; species Photinus pyralis. The sequence continues at coordinate 8,932,272 of NW_022170510.1, forward strand.
TTCCAAATCTGCAATAAAATGTGGGGTGTTCCATTAAAAAAAATCAAATTTGATACGCTATTCGAATACAGCATGCCCCTAGTGCCAAAAATATTTTAGGAACATGGCAACGGTAATTGTGTATAATTTTGTTGTTGTTGTTGTTTTTTCGGTATCTTTTATGGTACCTAAATGAATTATGATCCGAGGTTCCTTAGATACCACACCCAATTTCTCTATAACAAGACTTTGTCGCTGCTAGCGAAAATAACATAAATATAAATCAAAGTACGATTCAATTTTATTGTGTATTTCAATTTTAAATTTAAGAATACATGTAAAATATTCGATATAAAACAAAAATCGCTGAAGTTCCTTTTGATTTTTTTTGGTGTTATGCTTTTTATTGCCTGAATTTTGTATGTGTCTGGAGCTATACCATTTTTACTAATAAGGTGACCTAAAAACTTGACATGGTCAACTTCAAATTTTAATTTTTGAAGATCCAAGGTTAGGCCAGCGAAATTGCCCCCAGTACCTTTCTTTGTGACAAATTTATTAATCGTCTGCAGGGGGTTAGCGAGAAATTTAATGATTTTGTTTTAGATGTCAAGCTTAAGGTTACTGCTCTAAACCTTGATTACTCTGAAGATCACTTAATTTCTATTATTTATGCTCACTGCAATAAAGAAACCTTTGACATTATTAAAATTTATCAACAACCCTCAACTTACTTAGCTTATTCAGAAAATCGAAGCGGTAATTAGGCGCAATCATTCGTATGAAAATAGAGTTTCTATAACTAGTAATGGATCTTCGTTCGAATCCAAAGTAGGTTAACTCCAAACGCTTCATCTCGCAACAATAATTTTTGTCGATATTGCCGCAATTATGGGCATCTAATTGGTGATTGTAGGAAGCGGCAAATGAAAAATTCTAGCTATCCAGAAAAACTAATTTGCTCCTTTATTTCGAGACTTGACACTTCAAATTGTATTTCAATTATTTTTGTACATATTTCTAATTTTAGGGTATTAGCATTGTTAGATTCTGGTGCCGGTGGTAATTTCATTTCTTCTAAATTAGCGACAAAATTAATTAAGTCCAATGCAGGGGAATTAAGCGACGTTTCGACTGTAGTTATGCTTCCGAATTCCTCGGTGGTCAAAATTAATAAGCGGATAGGTACGTGTGTTTCTCAAAATTTCAAAATTTTCGTGGCCAATTAGCTTTTGGATTTTACCTATATTAAATTTTGATCTCATTATTGGATCTCCTACCTTAAACGCGTGTAACTTAACTTCAATTTGTGAGATGAAATACGAACTCTCTGGTCGTCAAAATGTTGTTCCATAAAACTGTTACATAGAATTTAATTTATTCAAATAATTCGGAAATTAATACATAACAATATACAAATTCCTATTATGGTAATCCATTTAACGTCTCGTACATACATTTTCGGAAAATCTCTGGTGTAGAAGAGATCCCGTATGGTATGGTAGATGAAAATAACGATACGTACCAAATGGTGTGATTAATGTACAAATCTTCGAGTTTTCATAATCAAGGGAATATGTAGAAAAGCAGGTCGATAAAGTTAGCACTCCCACTTTGCCCAAATCAAGTCAAAATATGCCTATAATTTTAGGACTAATTAAAGACTAATTTGTACCCCCAAATTAGATTTGTACCCGCTTAGTTCTGCCGGAAAACCGATTTTTAATAACTTGAAATCAAGTTAGCAACCCGATTGAAGTCTTATTAGTCGCATTAAAAACTATGAATTAAAGACTAATTTGTACCCAAATTAGATTTCCATTATTTAAACAATTTATAAATTATTTAAACAATTTTTTACTAAGAAAGGGCAATTCTCAGAAATAATAAAAATAAATGGAAAGTATAAATTAAAGACTAATCTGTACCCACAACATTAGAAAAACCGATTCTAAAGTGGGGGTGGTAACTAGACATCAAGTTGGCACCCCCACGTTTTTCGATTGAAATTTTATTAGTCGCATCAAAAACTATGAATTAAAGAGTAATTTGTACCCAAGTTGTAGTCAAGTTTTCGTCTAGGTATAAATTAGTCTTTAATTTATACGTTCAATTTCTTTTTATTAATTTTGAGAATTGCCCTTTTTTAGTAAAAAATTGTTTAAATAATGTATAAATTGTTTAGACAATGAAAATATAATTTTAGTAGAAATTAGTCTTTAATTCATAGTTTTTAATGCGACTAATAAAATTTGAATCGGAAAAAGTGGGAGTGGTAACTTGATTTCAAGTTGGCACCCCCACTTTAAAAATCGGTTTTCCGGCATAGGTACAAATTCTAATTTTGCGATACAAATTAGTCTTTAATTAGTTATAAATTATAGGCATATGTTTACTTGATTTGGGAAAAGTGGAGGTGCTAATTTTATCGACCTTAGAAAAGCAGATGATGCATCCAATAAAGAAAAGTAATGGGCTACTACATCCTGTGTGGGTATGCGAAAGTTGTTTTTTGAAACGATTTAAAATTGACCGATCTTTAGGTGCTATCATGATTGGGTGAACCCAGACAGGAACAATTATATTTCCAGTTACCATTTGGTCAAGTTTTTCCTTGAGCTTTGATTTTATTGCAACCGGAATTTTTCGAGCGGCCGAAATACAAAGAAAAGCATTGTGTTTTAACTCGACCTATTAACACGATCAATGCCCGAAAATTCCAAAGCATGTATGCTTAAAATGGCCTGAAAAGTTCCTTTAACAGCTGCGGTACAGGCACTATTACGCGGGTTAATAATATTCAGATCCTTAATAGCACTAAGTCCCACAATTGCACACGGTGAACTCGAGCTCAAAACATAAAGTAAAAGATTTTTATTTATTTTATTATGTTCCTATTTCTTTAGGTCGAAACTTTAGCCGCAAAAGGTTAAAATTTTGACTTATAACTCGAAGTTTTGGTAAGGGAAAATATTCGAGTTATAAATAGTTAAATCAACGAGGTGTCACTTCTATACATTTATATCCTTAGATTAATCCTTAGATTCTTAGATGAATATTCCGAGCATGGGTAGTTTCTTTAAGGGCGATTATTTCGGGGGAGAATTGGTGAGGGTATTTTTTATGCAACATTTCTTATACGGAAAGAGAATTTGGGGTACGTTTTTCCATGTGGAATATTACGGTTGCGAATTGGTCGAGGATCACGCATCAAACACTGAGGGTAATTTTTAGCGTAGGCGAATGCAAATTTTGGGAATCTTGCGAGCGCTTGTTTAATTGAAGGACAACACTGAGGGGGTAAAGTTTTCGGGGGCTTGTATTGTGGGACAAATGTTCTCTGAGTTAAAAGTTGTACAGGATGTCCCACGACGAGCTGATATATGAGAATAGATTTCTGAAAGGGTTATTCAATAAACCGGTTTCACCTAAAATATATTTAGTTTTATAACACTTACGGGTAGGTAAACCTGACCAGACATTCGCTCAAACGTCTTTGTTTTAAATTGAATTCATTTTTACGGTAAATTTAGACTAAAGTTAATGTAAAATTGTACTGAAGAGTTTTATTTAAGCAAATCTTGAACATAATGGATCGGTTTCGTTTATTTCGTGATGAAGTACCTACATTTTAAAAAAATTTCGAAAAAACTCAGATATTTGAAGAACTGTTCGGTGTAGGCATATGGCCACCTATATAACAGTTACATAAACTTTTGTGCAGATTGCACGTAGGTTAAAACCATAAAAAAAGATGCAAACTGGAGTATCCTATGTAGGGACGAATTTTTTTATTTATTTTTATTTTTTGGTCTTTATTTTTAAATCGGTTGGGTTTCAGTCAAGGCTGAGAAATTCTAAAGGCAAGTTTAGGGGTCCGAATTATTTTATTATTATTCCTTATTCTAGTTTAAATAATGTGCGAAAATGTTATAATGCATGGAATCCTTTTAAGCATTAGCATTAGAGAATTTAGACAACTTTAATATTTTTAATAACTATTAATAAATGAAATTCGAAATGGCAATATTGTGTAGAATTTGTGCTAAACATTACAAAGGAAGTAACGCTAATATAGAAATAAATAATATAGTACCTCTATTTTTGAGGGACTATCTTGGTAATAGGAGTTTCAGACTGAAGTGTGGAAACACGTTTTCAAGGCCAAGGGTAGTTGAAAATGGAATCCCTCAGGGATCTCCACTAAGTGTGACGCTATTTGCGGTAGCCATCAACGATATTGCGGCCAATATCGACTGCAATGTAAAAAGGTGCCTGTACGTTGATGATTTGGCAATTTTTTGTTCGGGAGCGTCCATTGGTCAAATCACACGGAAACTGCAACCCGCAATAAATCAAATAGTGCAGAATGCGGAAAATACAGGATTTAGGTTTTCGCTTGAAAAGACAAAGTGCATCCATTTCTGTAGATTGAGGAGACCGCACTACGATCCTGTCCTTTTCTTCAAGAACAACCCCATTCCAATAACAAGATCTATCAAATTCCTAGGTCTCATATTTGATGACCAACTAAGGTGGAATCTGCACATCAATAGTCTTATTGAGCGATGTAAGTCGGTCACCAATATCCTTAAAGCCCTTGCGGGTACTAAGTGGGGTACTGACCCCGATACTATGCTAGATATCCATCGATCCCTTCTTCTGTCTAAAATGGATTACGGGTGCGTGGTTTATTCCTCGGCTCGCAAGTCGACGCTGAGGAAACTAGACCCTATACATCATACCGGTTTGAGATACTGTATAGGTGCGTTTCCAACCAGTCCCGTGGATAAGCTATACACTGAAACTGGTTTTTCTTCTCTCTTCCGAAGATGTGATCGGCTCCTGTGCGGATACGTAGTAGGGATCCGTGCTCAGCCAAATCACCCTAATTATACATTATTTTTTGGAGATCGTCATGGATACGAGAATAGACCTTCACTAACAAGACCTACTGGGGTACGAGCACAGGAACTACTAAGAATGATGAATATTGGGCTGCCAACAGTATTACCTGTAGGATTTGGAGAAGTTCCCCCCTGGATGGTTCCTGAGATCGTTTCATGTTTTGCTCTGACCGAATTTGAGAAAGAGAACACATCTGCTATAAAGTTTCAAAGGAAATTTAACGCCATTATGGAAGAGTATCATAGCCCTAAGGCTATCTATACGGACGGGTCGCGGACGCAATCGGGTGTGGGATGTGCCATCTATGTAGATGGCGAAACACATGAGTGGACTCTATCTTCCTCATGCACCATCTTCAGTGCCGAACTGTATGCCATATGGCAAGCTCTGCTTTTCTGCCTTATGAGCAATACAGAGGAGAGCTTTGCTATTGTAAGTGATAGCCAGGGCGCATTAAATAGTATTAATTCTCGATTTCCTCGGGACCCACTAGTGCAAAGGATTCAGGCTGTTTGCAGCAATGTTGTCGAGGTTGGGAAAAGCATATTTTGGATTTGGGTACCTGGCCATGTTGGTATACGTGGCAATGTGATGGCAGACGAAGCTGCTAAAAGAGCCACGGGAGTGAGACATGTGGACGTTCAGGTAGTGAGGCATCTGGACCTAAAAGCAGCCTTAAGAGCAGCATTAGTACACCCTAAACCATGGAGACCACCACTACTTCTCAGTAGGATTGAGCGAGTGAAAATCCACCGCTTAAGAATCGGTCATACGCAAATAACGCACGCCCATCTGTTACGCGGGGAGCCTCCTACGGTTTGTGTACGCTGCGGTAATCAAATGACTGTTGAACATATCCTAAGGGAGTGTCCGGTACTGGAGCCCATCAGGCAATCTTTTCATTTAATAGATGAAGTAGGAGAAATACTCAAACAGCCACAACATCTTAAAAATGTAATAAAATACCTAAGGTCTGCAAATATATTCGACATGTTGTGATTTATACAGTATTTACAATAGGCTAATGACCAAGTAGTCGACGCCTTAAATAAACAAAAAAAAAAAAATAGTTAATTACTTCCCCTATGGGTTCGGGGGTAAAATTAGCCCCCTCCCGTTTCTGCAGGTCATAGAAAGCGATAATGGGAAAGAGAGGCGTTGAGTACGACCGTCTTCATAAGATTATAACTAGAATCACTTTATTTGTATATTAGTCCAGGCTATATAATATTTTTGTATGAAAAAAATTAGTTACCGGGAGAAACCGGGTTTTTCAGGCAGGCGGAATGAATAGAATTTGGGAAAAAATAATTAAAACAGCTGGATTTTTCCGCGGGTGAAATCACGGGGGTTGAAAGGGATGGAAAGTGGTATTTTGCAAATTGTGGTAAAACTATTGATTTTAGACGAAAATGTTAAACGTAAAAGTTATAGAGATTAAAAAAATGAGCAACTTTTGTATCAGCACTATTTTCACATAACCTCCAATTTTCCTAGAAAAACCGGAAAAACTGTTTTTTTCGTTTTTTATTCTTATTTTTGCGAAAAAATGTCGTAGGGGTTTGAAATTTGGAGGTAACATAGCCTGTTTTATGATAAAACAGAAGATAATTGTTTGGGCCCATAAAGTTGAACCGTTTCCAAGATCTCACGATTTCTGAAAAAAACCACCTCTTTTTCAAGGGGATGAAATAGTATATTAAGATACAAGTGTATAATCAAGTCTTTAAAGCACGCGCAACGAGTTTAAGGGCACGACGCAAAGCGGAGTGCCTTTAACGTTGCAAGTGTTTTAAAGACCAATTATACACGTGTATCTTATAGTATTTTTTATTATACCTGCAGTATAATTTAAAAATAGGAAATACAATGAAGTCATATTGACGTTATACTCGAATACATGCTAATTAAGTGGGCTGGGTGTTCGTAATTTCACGATTGTCATGGAAATGTCACTTGACGTTTGCTTATAAAAATCATCGTCTTTGTGAATTAAACGATTTCCGTTGAAAAAGATAATACACCGTCCATTAAATCGATTGTTGTAAAATCTAAACAAACGTTGGTAGGTGTAAAATCCAACTACAGTAAAGCCTATTATAAAGAATATGAAAAGCTGTTTCCATGGATGAATAGGAAGTTACTTACGAATATAGTCTTAAATGCATCCATAATGCTGGCATATATGAAGGAAATGTCAAAGGTATTTAAATATTCTATATTTTGGTGCATTCATTCAAAACTTTAAAGCAATGTTGCGATTAAAAAGTGGAACAGATTTGGAAGCATACCCTAAATTACGCGCGTTTGTGAAAGCTTCAACCAAAGGATAGGTACAAAAGCAAAAGAAATGTTCTGCATTTACAGAAAGCGACCTAGAGGATTTTTTATTTCATCCAGATGACAGTTTCAAAAGTCATACTTGAAGTATCGTTACTTAGCAACTTTAAAGCACGTGTGTTTTAAAGGCCCTTTTTCGCACGCATTTGAGTGTTTAAAACGGAGATTGTGATTCAGGTATAATAAAAAATCTATTTTTTTTCATCGTACAGAGGTGCGCGGGGTAGCAAAATTTTCGGGAAGACTTATATTGCTCACAAGCGGCTTAACGAATTTTTTGATATCTTCTCCCCGATAATCGACCGTTTCAGTTATCCTGTGTATGTTATTTTGCATGAGTTTTTTAAACTTAGCTACTATGCGCTTTTGTGTAAAAAGTTTGTCAAACTCTTTATCCATTGCTCTACATGAGGGTCTTTAAGCAAGCTAAGGGCCTTTTTTCACATTCCATTTACGGCATTATTTTTGGGATTTGCAAAGTCTTGTGGATTGCAAATGTTAACTTACATTTAATTTTACTTTGTGGTTTTCAAGATATTTGACGAATACGAAAATTTACCAGTTTCTCACTGCATGTGCACATTATTAGGACATTTAATTAACGAACTGGTATTTATGCTGAAAATGGAAATTGAACCAGGTTAAGCAAACGGCTCAGAAAATGTGCGGTTTTTGCATTAGATTCTGTGTTATGAAAGACTTCTGCTCAGGGAGGAGAAAAAGTATCCTACAAATAGTATCTAGTTTCATGGAATACACGATACACCATTATCAAACATATTATTAATGATGTGGTAATTTGGTTCTTACCTTTCTTTGGTTTGCTGCAGTCTTTTCTGTGACCCTCATGTGGCCATGCGCACGTACTTCGCACGTCGTCATAAATTAATCCAGGCGGACACGGAAGTTCATGAGGAATTCCATTAACGCAATTGTAAAATTTGTCACAGGCTAATGGATTATCATGCCTATAGTAACCATTCGCGCGCGGACAACCTTTACTTGGTTTCGCTTGTTCTGTATTCAATATAAATGCATTAGGCAACGCAACAAACACAATAAAATGAATGGTAAACAATCTTACGTAGTGCTTGACGATCACCGCAATCAATATTGGCGGGAATATCGCATCTTTCGTGATTAGGATCGGTGTCTTCAAAAACCAAACCATCCGGACACAGTTTAGGCTCAGCGTGTCCTTTCGAACACACGTAGTATAAATCACACTGCTCAGGGTCGGGAAAAAAACCCGTACGTTGGGGGCATCTATAATCTTGGGCTGACACCCCTGTAAAGCTAAATTAACGATGGGTCATTTAAAATACAAAAAAATACGAACCGCAAAAGCAAACCACCACAAAAATTACCACCGAAATGAACATACTGACTGCACACCCAATCAAGCACTGTCAGCTGAAGTACCTAATTATAGATATGTCGAAGAAAGTTGTAAACAGTTTTTCGCCCGCGGCTAGCTATTCTTCATGCGAAATGCAATAAGTTACTCAACCATTTTTCATAGTTGTCATACAGGTTAGTTGTTTTTTAAAACTTGTTCGGAATTTCATGTAAATTTGGTGACCACTTTAAGGCAGAGTTCCTAGAATTTCAAAACTTGCGTCAGGTATACATTAAACAAGATGAGCGTAATTTCTTCTGTATTTAATTACACTTAAAGTAAGCGAAAACAGACTAGGAACAATTTTCATCTTAAGAATATACATACAACGGAACTGAACGTACCGAAAAATAAATACAGATTCTTGGTTTGATAGTAATTACAATTTAAGCTTATGGTAAAGTATAAAATTTCACAGCGATCAACTATATCTAAGGCTTCTTACTTAACGGCGATTTTGGCACCTGTTCTTCTTTATACCAGTCCTCACTGAAATGAGTGAATGAACACACGAATAAACTTCAGTATAATCACTTACCATCCATGTACGTTTTCTGGGGCATCACATTTTTGCGTTTCTTCATTGTATACCTCACCAATTATGCATCCCAAATCCCTGGGCTCCACTCCGTTCAAACAAACATAAAACCTTTGGCAATCGTTTGGATGCGCAAACTTTGGATGGACCACCAACTGTCCATTTGAGTCAGTTTGACCTTCCTTCGGACATCTAAAGCCATCCTTGAGTACCACTAAAATAGAGGTTGATTTACAATTCCCAAGAGAGTGAGCATATCTTACTCGTTTCACCGGCATCGCATCCTTCACGCCCGGCCGACTCGGGCCAAACACATGTTCCAGTAAATTCATCGAAATGAAGTCCCGGTGGGCAAGACTGCTTTGTACTCACACCTTCGATGCAATTATAATAAAGGTTGCAGACTTTCGGATCGGGATGGGAGAAATATCCATTTCTTCGTGGACATAATCCCGAAGGTTGTGCCGGTTCTAAAAGTAGAGTGTTACAAGCGACCGGCAACGGAGTAAGTTACGTACGAAGTTCTGTACGATCTCCACACTCAACGCTGAAGGGTTGATCACATTTGTTGATTTTTCTGATGGCGGGATTGAAGACTAGACCATCTGGGCAAAGTTTCGCTGTCGCAATTCCATCGTAGCATTCGTAGAATTTATCACATTGAACTGGATCTTCATAGAAGCCATCCTTTGCGGGGCATTTAAACTGTTGTGCATCTATAAAGGAACAACGTTACATAAAAGTGAAAGGTGTAATATATCCATAATGCAACCGGTCGTAGGATGGGCCATGAGAAAGCGATTTCAAAATCTCTTGCACGACTTGAATATTTTAAATTAAATGTCAACGACATGCAAAATTCCAAACGCCAGCTAGACGCTGTTAAACCCCCAGAAAATTAAGATACAGTGTTGCGTAACTTTCTCATAACTAGGTACCATCGGTAAATTGTAGGTAGGTTTTTTTATGGAACAACGATGTGGAGTATACTTACGTGCGAACACAGCAAAAACCGCAACCACTAGAACTTTCATTTTCACTTAAAAGGTATAACAATACTTGCGTTAAACTAATTAATGAACCGAAACGAGGTAAAACAATGTCCACCTTCTAGTGCCAACTGACTGGGAGTTTGCATAAAGTTCCTCTATTTAAAAGCTTGCTTTCAGAGGGTCGACCAATCTAGGATCGTTGTACGAGTAAGAATATTTTATATTCATTACACTTCGACGGCCACTTTTTGCCTCCTACCACTTAAAGAAGTTAACCTTTCATATTACTTTAGGTAAATATATTTTCTCTATACCTAGCTGCATTGGTAAAGAATTTCAAGCGTTTTTAGACTTTTCATTCCTATTAGAAATTTACGTGTGCAAAAGGAATGCCATTATTGGTTAATATCCTTACGACCCCTCAAGGTTATATTTACACAAATAACATGGAAATTAGATCTGTTCGTCTTCATTAATTAATTGTAACTTTCAAATTATTGATGTAAACGATTTTTGAGTACTACTTAGCAAATGAAAATTTTTGGTAAACCTTACCTTTATCAATACTTTCACTGCATACATTTCATAATTAGAAAAATGAAATGAGATTATATAAGAAGCTATTATCTAGAAAATAGTGTACCTAGTTTATTCATAACGGACTATGTAATGACTGATTGGTGTAACACCTATGAGATAACTCAAAATTATGGTTCAGTTTGAATCAGGAACGATCCATTTCCTTCCCGGTTCTTATAAGACTGAAGGTCTGATCTTAAAATCAAGGATAATTGCTAATTCTTTCACTATTTCTTTTCAATTACTCCTAAAAGTCAATGAAAACAGCGAAAGCGAATATTAATCGCTCTTTGTTTTAAGAATGCGCACCGGACAATGCTGGAAGTGGTTATTCAATCGCACCAAGGGACATATCGAGTCTTCCTGACCTGTAATTGAATTGCTAAACTCATCTTCGTTTCTCTTATTAGCAAATTCAAATTTGGCAAGTCTATGCTGCAGCTCTGGCATGCCCACAATTAACTGCATATGCAGATGCAGAGAAAGCTGTGGAAAATGTTTTGATGTCAAGAACTTTGTAGGCGTTTATCTCGTCTTTTATTAGTAATTCCAAAATAAAAGTGGTTAAATGATTTGCAGATATATTTGTAATAGCCCAGCAATGGGTACTTTTTTTTACTTTGTAAGTTATATTTCGTAAATTGTGACTAATTAAATTAACTTTCGTTTAATATTGTAATCGCTTAAAAATTTGATTGAGCAGGAGAATTTTTACAACAAACCTTGTTCTTAAATTGGTAAATTTTATGAACTTTGTTTTGTCCAAATTGTTTTCCCTTATGCGGAGGTGTTCCCTACCTAATAAAAAGTTTATTAGCAAGTTTATGGAAACAGTTCTTCGGCCTTTCGACTGCTACTCTATTTCTGAAGGGGTTTAAATCATTTTCTTAGAATTACAAAAGATTATTCTGTTCTGACAACTTTCGTTGTATTTTTTCGATGTTATAGGAAATTTATTATAATTTTTAAATCTAATTTTGGTGATAAACTTATTCCATTGTTGGTATTAATTTTACTGAGAATAACGACTAAATGATTTGACTCAACTGCCAAGAAAATAATTTGATATTTTTGTGGTAAATTTATGATGTCAATGAAAATATTTTATGGGCTTCTTTGTGAAGTAATTTCGTTGGGAAAACGACTGGCAAAAATTTGAAAAATGTTGGAAATGTGGCTCTGGTAAGATTTTTCCCAATCAAATGAATATTTCTACCAAAACTCTTTGGATATATAAAGGTTGTATAGTTCGTAATTCACAGTGCTTGATTTAGTGACCAGTTTCAAAGATTTTCGGTGTATATTTATTTATTTTTTTATTGTAAGTGTTCCAATTCAAATGTGCGCCCCTTGTCTAATAAACGGAGAGCGGGAAGCTTCGGCGAGTGAGATGGGGAATATGTATGGCAATTTTTCACTGTAGTTGCGCTTCTTTACCGTTTCTTCTTTCAATGATTTGTCCCATTTTCAATAGGCTTGTTACAAGTGGCATATCCACCCAAGCGTTTGGGAGTTATCGTATTCGCGGACAGACGGACACCATCGACTCACTTATAAAGCTTGCGTCGCGTTGTTCAGGCGCTTAATAAACTTACAGAATAATAAAATTCCATTTATATTATAAATAGAATAAATAATTTTGACAAACCATTAGTAATTTTTCTCTACTATCTGAGGGTGCGAAAATAACGAAAATTTCGAGCGAATCAAGTTTCTTATTTTATATGGAAGCCATATTGGATTTTTACTCGATAGAGACAACATTACAAAAACTTAAAAAATCGTATTTTTGTCTACTTAACTCGCGTTAACTTAGGTCTGAGGCTTGAATTTAAGTCCGTGCATTATAAAATAAAAATACAATTTCTTCTGTTCTACATTCGGTTATGCATAGTGGGTCAAAAAGTTTCTATTGGTGTTTAATTAAATTAAGTTTAAGTGGAAAGGGATCGAGTTTTAAAGCAAGTAAGTCTCTAATATTAGGTATCTACTCGTTTCTTAAAACATCGACATTTGATGAAATTTTGACATGTCCAAAAAACAGTGAAAGGAAGCTAAAAATCACAAAATATCTATAGGTACATCTCGATTTTTTTCAAAATCGAAAGAGTAGTTTAAACACGAAGACGGATACATGTAAATTACCTAATAAGTATAACTTTACTTATGAAAATTGCACTAAGTAAACAAATACACTTAATACAATTAATATCGTGCAGAGTCAATTATTATATTATGAGAAACATATTTAATTTTCAATCGGCTTTAATTTAAAACAACTTAAGAAGCCAATGCTATTTATTTAAAGAAACCTACACAGCTATTAACAAAAAAGATGGAACCTATAAGAAAAAAAAGGTGACTTGCTTATATTGAGCTCTGAATCCGCAAGAACTCATATTTCAAATAAATGGATCGTATTCTTATATTGCTATTACTATTTATCTCAATTTGTCATGTTTAAATTATTACGAAATATGCTTCCCATATAGGCAGTTTAATTATTACATTGCTATGCAAAATAGACATTGCTATGCAAAATAGACTTTTTCATAGCCCAATGGTGATAAAAACCTAGCGATTTCATAAAATGATATGGACATACGCGTCCCCCAAACTGATGGGTTGTGCTAAACATACCACAAACCTTTGAATATAATACATTAACCGAAATCGTCATGAAACCATTTTCATGCCTAGTTTATGTCGGGTAATTTTAGTTTCCATAACAGTAGCAGTAATACGTTTTCTGACAACTTTCCCTGCGCCCTGTCACTTTTCCGGCCGCATTTGTCACATTAGTATTGTCTATGACTCCTGCCATCTCTGTGTAACCGATTGACATTAATCAGTAGTTATTTACATAAATCAGAAAAATGACACATTACTGTGGGCGAGGAAATTTTGATATTAATTTCCGAGTAAGGTAATGTCATTTTACTGACGAGTTTTGTATTAAATTTTACCCGAAATCGTATTTTAGTATAACATTTCAATTTTTATATAGAACTTTTGATTAATGTCAATCTGTCAGTAATGACAGGAGTCATCATAGACATTTGGAAATGTCACAAATGCGGCCGGTAAAGTGACGGTGCGGTGCGGCCGGTAAAGTAATCGATGCGGACAGTAAAGTGACAAGCGGCAGGAAACGTAGTCTGCTCTGCACCTGTCATGGAAACTAAAATTTCTGGACAGAAAGTGGGAATGAAACTGAAGGTTTCAAGACGATTTTGGGTAAAAGTTCCTATATGAAAATTGAAATTCCATATCGAAAAAGACGATTATGTATAAAATTTAATACAAAACTCGTCAGTAAAATGCCGTTACTTGACTCAGAAATTAAAGTAGGGACTTTTATTTATATTTTATAAATTATTCGACTTTCTTTTTCTATGTACAATCTACAAAAATGATGTTGGGTATTATTACAAAAAAACGGAGAAAAAATGTCGAAAGTTAAAAAACTAAAATATTTTTTTCGAAAAACAATTACTATGATTCAGCATCTGGTTTTAGTAAGAGATCAACCGTACACTGCCCTACTCTGTTCCTTCCTATAATAAATACAGAGTATGATCTTTTCTATAAGTGAAGGTACGTTCTCGTATACGCACTTCTGCTTGTGTACACAGGATAATTTGTTAATATCATGAACGGATCCTTTTAAAATTACATTTGGAAGCTCAGGTGAACAACCGTATCTGCACAAAATTTATCGAATCTTTTAGTGGTTTCGACAATCTTAATAGCACACGACCACACGTAGTTTTTGAAATTTCTATTGCACCATCATATATTCCGTGCCGGCCACTTACCACTATTTATTATTATTCATTATCAGATTGAATTGTCTCTACTTTTCATCGTTGCCTGCGTCATAAGTGGTTCTACCTGTATGATTCATTAAATTGCTCAATAAACCTCCAAGAGATCTTTCTTTTGTTTGAACTTGTTGCTTTTAAGTAGATAGATTAGCACAGCACAGCATCTGATGTGTAGCGTGTATCAATTCGCTTTTTTAAGCACATTTTCATGGAAAATATACAGCGAATATACCTGCGTGAATTCCATCCGTCTGGAGAATTTATACTCGTACCTATAAGGGTTTGCGTCAATTTGTATAAAAATTGCCACCAACCACATTAAATTTTAAAAATATGTTGCAGTCGATCCGACAACCTGACTGTACCGGTAGACCAGATTTGATTTGATTTTCAAATTACCTAATATTTTAGCAAAATTTGGTTTATACTGGAATCCTCGATCGCGGGGGATGTAATTTTCATGGTACATCAAATATTTTGGTTTCTTTAATAGATTACGTTTAAATGAATTGTCTTTTACGCGAAAACGACTACATTTCGCATGCAAAATTAATATTTTGGATTCTTGTACGAGTGTAGGAAATAGTATATTACCTACATCTTTTCCCGATGGTAAGCATGGGAAACTAAGGGCGAGAGAAGAACGATTAGGTACGTATAGGATGAAATGCAGTACCTACAGTTCGTGAACTATGGTACATTTTATACGTAGACAAGAAAGCGTAGCGTAGCATGCACGAGGCGCCGGAAGAAAGTGTTTGACCTATAAGACCTGGATAGATGACCACTTGAATCTGTGGGATTTCTGTCCAAGCTCTACTTTACGGGGTTAAAAGCAAGACATTTTCCAGAGATTCGAGATTGGTTTTATTTTGGGGTAATAATTCAAAATCTCGCGTTACTAATAAAATAAATGAGGTCATGAAAAATAAGCAGACACAAGTAGCAACATTCAAGGATTTAAAGTTTATGTTCGTTGTCGCAATTTTAAAATTTCAGGTTATAAATCTAAATCGATTATCTAGATCTATTTTTCTTGAATTTGGGTTGACAGATGGAGGATACGTCAACGACATTCAAAGTCGCCCCAGATAGCATTCTGGGGGAAATTTCCAGTTATCGGTCATTTCTTATTCGTTTGTGTTAATTTTCAAATTCCAACGTTTTAGGGGAACTTTTAAGCTTAGGTTTTTAAGTAACTTATGTGGTTTATGAAAGATACCTAATCCCCCCATATTTTCCATGTTTAATGTTATTACCTACCCAATATACATACAGTGTGATACTTTCAGCGTTATTTTCCAAAAGAAGAGAAACAAGTTAATCCATTATTATTTTGGAAACTAACGCGAATATATTTCTAAAATTTATACAAGGGTTATACAATAAATAATAAAACATTTGATATAAGATACATTTCATTGTTATCGGTTTTATCAGAACTTAACCATCACTTAGATATTTTAAACAGATGCTCCAGTCTTTATTAATTATGTTTAATCTACAGTACATTTTGAATAAATTTGATATATCAGCATACGCTGGGTTTTAAATTATCTGATTTTTGGTCAAATTTTTGGAAAATAGAATATTCCTTCCCAAAATGAATTGATGCCTTTTATAAACCAAACGAAATTTAACGTAAATAAGACCTTCATATTACTTGTTACGTAGGTAACGAAACTATACAGAAAAATGTATGCAAGGTGCTCAGCTGCTCAAAGTTCACAGTTTTGCAAGTGCAAAAACTTAATTTTGTAACTAGAGAGCCCTTTTCTTTTTTTTCAAAACTGAATTTTATACACTGAATAATAAGCGCAATTATATCCTTGTATCGAAATCTAAAATGAACGGGTTTTGTAGAAAGCGGAACAGAATGAAAATTTGTGCAGCTATTGTAACACTTTTTAATTAGTAGTTGGTTTTCGTTCAGCAGAATCGTCTAATAAACAAACACGCGATTAAGTGTGAAATGGAGATATCCATCTTGTGATTTTAATTCAAAATGGGGTGATTACTGAATTGTAGTCAAATTAATTAATAAAGACACCAAACCATACAAGTATAGGGAAGGTTTGGTGTCTTTATTAATTAATTTGTCAACATTAACCAATCCACACAGATTATTGTGCGAGAAAGAAGAAATTTATTAGCTTCCTAGCTCGAGCTAGGGGGGTATTGTGATCACTGCTTTTTGGACATGTTGAAATGTCGATGTTAAAGATCATTTTAAGCAACTTTTAAAGAATAAAATTTTTGTTCGTCTGTATGTACGACGTTGGCTATTTTCCGAGATAACGGCTCGACGGATTTTGTTCAAATTTTGGATATGTATATTAATACGAAAACGAAAAATAACGGGCAGATTTAAGTACCAACCTAAAATTTTTATTAAGATATTCGAAAGACCTTATTTTTCTATGTGCAACTTACAAAAATTGTGCCATGTTTTATTACAAAAAAAACTGAGAAAAAAATAGTCAAGTTTAAACAGTCGAAACAACGTGGGACCCGAGATATGTACGATTACCCGTTTTGAACTGTTATATTTGAATGTCAGTTAATTAATTTATATGCAGGGATCCCATTTACCTTGAGACAGTCAATTGCGGAAACGAGCGGGAATATAAAACAAGTTAAAAACGTGATCACTCGCGATTCGTCGAAAGCGCATTTTCCCCCCACAGAATCAGTAATAACTCGGGAAAGAAGCGAGGAAAGAAGTGACCAATTCAAATAAACTTTTGTCGTTCTGGTATCTGGGCTGTACTACACCGTATAAGAAAGAAACCACAACGAAAAAGCTTAAAGTGGAGGATTAGTAGTGATACATACGGCCAAAGTGCGGACAATAGCGAATGCGCTAAATATGATTTATATAAAATATTCTTCATAGAGAGAGGCCCATTTAATGACGCTATGCACATTTTCACACTGTACCTTAAGAGTCAAGTCTAGGGGCAACTTAATTTTTTTACATAGAAACCTACACTTTTTATTAAATATTCTTATTTTACATCGAAAGATATATTTTTTTAAGATACTTCCAAAAACGCGATTTTTGGTTTGAGCTAGGAAGGTGTTTGGTCAAGAAATTCGCACATTTCTTTTAACGACAGTAAAAAAATGTTTTGGGGTAGGTATGTTTTTTTTTACATTTAACATTTGCCTCCTACTTATTTTTTTTGCGTCGGTAAAAACTCAATAAAAACTAGAATATGCCATTTCCAGTATCGAAGAGTTGGAGTTGTATAAAATTTAAAATATTTCAGCTGAAACGGGGATAACCCTTACGTACA
The DNA here is from genome assembly GCF_008802855.1 of Photinus pyralis. Taxonomy (NCBI): domain Eukaryota; kingdom Metazoa; phylum Arthropoda; class Insecta; order Coleoptera; family Lampyridae; genus Photinus; species Photinus pyralis. Next base: position 8,950,133 of record NW_022170510.1, read on the forward strand.
AACATTCGGAAAGAATGGCTCATGAATGGATAAATTTAAAATTGTGCCCCTCCTCCCTTCTTTGGTATTATATCTCGATGACCGAGACTCCAGGATTCCTCACACTGACTTTACTTTCCCAAAAGTTAGTCGAAGTCAGTGTAATCATGCCGTTTAATGGCAGTAGGGCGCAGTGGGATAAGTGTGATAAAAATGATAATTTATATAACATGAAAGCCAAAAGATTTATTTATTTTAATTAGGAAAAAGCATGTCTTCTGTGAATAAGTACCTATTAATCTAGGGCAAGTGTGATATAATATGAAAAATCCTGGTTTAACAAAAAAAAGCTTGATAGTTATAAACTTTTTTGTGGGGAAATTTATAGGGAATAAAACTTAAATATGTTTGTTAGAAAAGTATACATATTATTTATTATGTAGGTATTTGAGCAAAAGAAAACATGAAATGTATTTTAACGCATTTTTCAACTTATTATGGCCACTTTCTCCGCCCGGGCCTCCGTCCGTTCGAGGCCTTAACTACTAAAGATTTCAAGATAATTAGTTCGTTATTTAAGATGTTTTTTTGAATTTTAAACACAAATGCTTCTAGTAAAGACAAGCATATCGCATATTATAAAAATCAGATGTTCGCATGCGCAAACTGTGCAATGTGAACTTTCTCATTCATAGAGATATTTTTTTGAAATTTTAATCAAAGGTTCTTATACTCGTAGTAAGTAAGTAAGTATAGTAGTACGTTATATGAGTATGAGGTAAAGGATGCTGGAAAAGTTACTTCTCCAGTTTACCTTAAAAATAATTCGGAATTATGCGAGTTTTGGTATGGTTTTTTAAAAACATAATGGTAGATTGCAATTCTTTATCAAGTGCTGTTATTTGACCGACACAACAAAAGTATTCTCTTCTTTCCTTTAAATCAGACCAGAACTCAGCTTCCAACTTTAAGGTTTTCTAAACTTTCATCTTTTAACGCTTTTTCATCTTCCTTTTAATCTTTTTGCATAATCCTCAAAGGTGACTGATTTACTGCCACTTAAAATTTGTAGTTGGTCTTCATCTGAAGAGCTCGGTACAGTAATATTTTTTGCTGTGCTTCTTTAAGTTTTTAAGTCATTCTTTGCTTTTTTCCTAAATCTTTTACTTTTTTTACTTAGTCTTTGGCGAGCAAAGTATTACAATTACGTATTAATATTTGCAATAGTAACAGAGAATTCAAAATCTTAAAAATTATTATTTACTATTTTAGTCAAGGTTTCCTCATAATAGTATATTAAGATACAAGTGTATAATCAAGTCTTTAAAGCACGCACAACGAGTTTAAGGGCACGACGCAAAGCGGAGTGCCTTTAACGTTGCAAGTGCTTTAAAGACTAATTATACACGTGTATCTTATAGTATTTTTTATTATACCTGCAGTATAATTTAAGAATAGGAAATACAATGAAGTCATATTGACGTTATACTCGAATACATGTCTAATTAAGTGGGCTGGGTGTTCGTAATTTCACGATTGCCATGGAAATGTCACTTGACGTTTGCTTATAAAAATCGTCGTCTTTGTGAATAAAACGATTTCCGTTGAAAAAGATAATACACCGCCCATTAAATCGATTGTTGTAAAATCTAAACAAACGTTGGTAGGTGTAAAATCCAACTCCTGTAAAGCCTATTATAAAGTGGATGAATAGGAAGTTACTTACGAATACAGTCTTAAATGCATCCATAATGCTGGCATATATGAAAGAAATGTCAAAGGTATTTAAATCTTCTATATTTTGGTGCATTCATTCAAAACTTTAAAGAAATGCTGCGATTAAAAAGTGGAACCGATTTGGAAGCATGCCCTAAATTACGCGCGTTTGTGAAAGCTTCAACCAAAGAATAGATACAAAAGCCAAAGAAATGTTCTGCATTTACAGAAAGCGACCTAAGAGGAGTTTTTATTTCATCTAGATGACAGTTTCAAAAGTCATACTTGAAGTATCGTTACTTAGCAACTTTAAAGCACGTGTGTTTTAAAGGCCCTTTTTCGCACGCATTTGAGTGTTTAAAACAGAGATTGTGATTCAGGTATAATAAAAAATTCAAAAAATGGTGCATTTTCAAATGTTTCAAATAAGGTTTTTGCATACGTAACTATCCAGGAGGTGATGAAAAAAATTAGTGATGTTAGTGTGCACTTTATAACAGTCATAACAATCAGTGAATTGAATTATTGTCGTAACTCCTGAAGTGTATCGATTTTTACCTGGATACTTGATTTCGAATGAAAAAATTTTTATTCAATGGCTTGGCGACTGATTCCTCTTGAATACCTGTTTAAACGTCTCTGGTTTATAATGCCATACACTAACATAATGGAAGGTCATACACGCAATTAAAACAAAGAACACTTCTACGTAATTTAGGTGCTGTCAACGGTAATTATTCCATACTTTCCAAACTTCTTAGTAAATTTAGAGGTTAAACAATAAAATGCGGTTTGAAACCGGTAGATCGTAAGTTTCACTTTCAATTCTGAAATTTGGGTACGGAACAATACGATCTGTGCATATGCGATAAGGTTTGCCATTGAAGAATTGGTAATGAGAGGACAAATTAGGCATATCTTAAGATGAGAATGTTCCCAGAAGTAACTAAACAACATATTTATTTTGTAATTCTTACATTAACAATAAAAACTGCCAATTACGCATAGGAACATACGACAGTGCACACTCAGTCACAATTCTTATATCCTAATCATCTTCATGTACTACAGGCTTTCTAGCAGGTTTTCGACGATTAATTGGGCCAGTTGGTCTGGGTCTTGGTGTCGGTGGATTTTCTAAGGCATCCAATTGTTCATCAGTTAGTCGATCTTTGTACCAGTCGGCGCTAAAAAGGGCCATAATAGACCAACGTTTGCAAATTGTAGAAATATTACCATTCGGGTATTTTCCTTGCCCAATCGCATTTACTAGTTCTCTCATCAAAAGCCTGCCCCAGCTTGCAACCGTTACGCCGAGGCGTGACTCCGTCTATGCAAACGTAAAAATATTGACAATCTTCAGGGTCTGGGTACCTTGGGTGGGTCAAACCAACACTCTCGTTTACCTTGGGACAATCGAATTGAAATACATCTGTAAAAAGCGAAAAATATGATTAATTCTTCTTCTTAATTTCTAAAGCCACAAACTAGATTAGTACTCTACGGCTGATTAAAGATGAAGAGAAATCTGAATTTTAAAAAAATTGGTTTGTAACGCGTTGTAGTTTCGTGTAAAAGTTTAGGAAAGTGCGCGAAAGGCGATTCCTACGAAATTAGCGCTTAAATTTTCAGAAGGAATTATTATTCTAATACATGCCAACCGCAAAGGTTACTTGCAACGTGACAATTATAAGAAATGTGCGTAATAAAAATAAAAGCTTTTTAACTGTGACGTAATGCAACATTCCGTTACTCTCGAACAAATGTTATTACAAAAAAGCACTTGAACCTAGCATCGTGTGACCACCAATCGCATTGTCCATAGCGGCATACTAAAAGGTCCGCTGCTATTTAAAAACTGAAGGAGTAAAATATGATCTCGAACGGGGTTTTTCTTATTATATGGCGGAGAATCAAAAAATGTCTGCTAAAGAGAATAAATAATTGATAATTAATTGGTTAACTTGGTTAAATAATATGATGCGTTTTTTCTGAGGATGGTCAAATGAGAAAAACAATTGGGCATCCGGTGATGGAGGTATTCGATAAAATAAGTAATATTTTTTTATGGAACAGCCTGTAAATTTTTTACGTATAAGTATTGAAGTACAATGTAATTTTGGATTAAAAATCATTACCCTCGTTTAAAACACCAAAAACAATGTTTTTATCAAGACTAACTGAAAATAGAGACAAAATAAATAGAATCAGCATGTTGTTCTCAATCGATTCAAAATTTAGTATTAAAAATGTACTCATTTCTCAGCGCAATGTTTACCAAAATTAGTAAATCAACACGAATTTTGTAGGGATTGAGCAACTTATTGGTTGGCATTCCTTTTTTCTAGCTTTTGTTATTTTTCTTAAATGAATAAGTATTCCTTTTTTCCGCATTTTGTAGGAAGAGAGGATATGGTAATTTACATGCTTCGTTACTAGTTACCTTGGAGTAATTACGGGCTATACATTTTGTAATTCATATTTCAAAATTTGTAAAAATATACAAGGTATTCTATTAAACAAATGGTATTATGGGTACAAATGCCCGGTTCGGCTTTTAGGGAAATTTTTCGAAAGAGAAAAAATTTCCCTTATGTGATGGCTTTGTACGTCTGTCTGTGTTCCTCGTTTAACTCGAAAACGAAAAGAGACAGATATGTCAAACCTTCGCCAATCGATTTCAAAAAGTTCAAGGATCAGTGCTATTGAATATGAGCCGGATCAAAAGTCTGGTTTCCGAATATGAGCGGAGTGACAAAAAATTTCCCTACTGAAAAGCGTATGCGATTCTTCGTATCTTGTTCAAATTTAACTACAACACTGAGCATCTTCAAATTCATTCAATAACTCTGCGTCAAGAAACATAAAAATGTTGCGGGTCTCGATGCCTAGGTTATCAGTTGGTCTAAAATCTATGTTAGAGCAACATTTTTAAATTGCCATTCAACAATTTAATCGAGAAAACGATCAAACGCATTGGCCTTCTAAATTAATATGATGCATGTCAGTTTTCAATCATAGTTCAGTCTATATGTACTTTTGAAAATGGATTGATGGATGTAAGATTGAACAGCAGGTTATTTGATTTGATTATGTTTATAGTGCGCCCCTTGCATTCGAAGTATGGAATTTTTTTAAATGGAATGCGCAATGAACGTGATTTTGCGGTTGGATAAAGTACGTTACGTGAGTCGTAAATTAGAGGAAGATATTGCCTTTGGTTATAGGTAGCACATATAATAAGGTAATGAGTTTCTGGCATTGACCTCAGAACATTGGTCTAGCAAGATTCAGTTTTTAAGTTCGCCTGCTACTATGGTAACAGTATACCTGGTAATTAGACACACCTTACTGTTAAATTCTTCACCTAAGTAAGGCAAACGACTTTAGTTGTTAGGTACTGGAAGGCAGCGAAGGAGTTCAGATCGACAAATTCAAAACCCAGCAAGGTCTTTACAACTGTAACTTGTCAATAACTTGTATCCCACAAGGTTTAAGCATTTGCCGGTATTTTTAAATATGCCATTTCGATTACCTACTAATTTAAACGTACCTCTAGACGAACATCCCTTCTTCTTAGCTTCATCTGGCCACGAGCATATGCCAACTTTTTCATTATAAACTAATCCATCGGGGCACACAATTAAATTAAATTTTCCATCTGTGCAGTAATAAAATTTATCGCACACATTCGCCTCTTCATGGGCGAAATATCCATGTTTTCTAGGACAGTTTTGGGACGGTTGCGGAGTTTCTGTACAATTGATTATGACACTATGAAAGCATTAAAGAGTGCGAATCTTACGTAGTTTTGGCCTGGTCGTACAATCGATATTAAATGGCAAATCGCATTTTTCGTCTTGAGTACTAAAATCGTTAAAAACCATACCATCGGGGCATAGTTTTTCGGTTATTTGTCCGTCTTTGCACTCATAGTACTTATCGCACTGTTCTACATCCGCAAAGTAACCATAAGGCTCTGGACACTGGTCGGACGATTCTTGCTCGAAATCCTTCTCTGCTGGTCGACTTTGTTTGTTACGGGCCGCAAAAACGGTACCTAAAAGATCCGTAATCAACAATTGCGTTTCCTTTCTAATTAAAAAATAATGCCACACACAAAGCGGATTGCATCGAAAATTATTAAGTGCATTGTTAATTTAAATATGCCTAAGGCGGGCATTCTTCGGCATTTAGTGATGGTGCAACAAAAGAACTTTCACATTACATACTCTCCCATTTACCATAAATCGCATCAATACTTTATGTTTTGGACACTTATTACATAATTTGAAATTTTTATTATTAGCTAAAGACGGGCGAGTATTTTGCAATGCAAAATCTTCCAAAAAAAGACAATGAGATCGAACTTACCCGCAGTTAAGAGTAGCATGAGCAAGTTTAATACTCGCGCCATATCGAAGAACTACCTACCTTCTTGTAGTTCTTTGGCTTATAACGCGGTTTCACAAAGTAGATGCGGATTGACCTTGCACATTGCATAGACTTGTACAGTTAATCTTTTGTAGTGAGCAACGCGATTTTTTTCGTTTTTTTGGTACCAATGGCTAAGATTGTTTTTTGTCAGTAGGTAAAAATGACGATACTACTTATTTTGAATGACCCAGGATATCTTCAGTTTCGTCAAGGGTACTGGGTAGGTACCTATTCGGGTACCGTAGGTGGATAGTGTCGCACTGAATTAATTATTGTCCAAGTAATTTTGGAATTGATCGAAACGGTCATTCACCTAAACACAGAATTCAAGTTACCTAATATACCTATGCATGTGAATGTGTCAAATGTATATATTTTTGCTTGATTATGAATTGTTGTTAATAATTTTATAAGGCCATTTATTACTAATATTATTCTATAATTACATTGGTTGGTCGTTTGTCGTATAGATTCGTATACAGGGTGGTGACTTGCGTAACGCATCATAGGGATTTCAATGTAAAATTCATAACATGCGATTATTGGCTCCCCAAATTATGTTAGAGCAAAAATGTATTAAGGTTTTTTGTAGAAAAAATTTGTTTACGCCAATCAACCGTAGTTTTCATTTTTTTTATATAAAGACGGAAAATTGGAAAAATAAAACTCGCATATTTTTCAATAATCTGCGATGCCATGGAATTTTCTAAAACAAAAAGATATCCAGTTATCAATTAGCAGCAGTTCGAAATGGATTTTATGATCGACTTGGTTACTGTATTGCAGTTAATGGTGACTTATTCGAACATTTATTGTTATTATTGTTATATTAGGAAACCGTTTTTAGTAATTTGGTCTTTCTTTATGTTGAATTCGCTGTTCCAAATATAATACTTTTTGATAGAATTTGATTTGTTTTATAGCAGACATTCCATGGCATGACGGATATTGGCGTAGTTTTTGTATTATAAAATTCCATGGCATCACAGATGATTGAAAAAGATGGGGGTTTTATTTTTCCAATTTTCCGTGTTTATTATGCAAACAATTGAAAACTAATACGGTTGATTGATTGACGAAAATAATTTTTTTCTACAAAAAACCTTAATACATGTTTGCTCTAAAATAGTTTGGGGAGCCAATAATCGCATGTTATGAATTTTACATTGAAATCCCTATGATGCGTTCCGCAAGTCACCACCCTGTATAATATGACATGAGAGAAAATTTTGTCGGTATAAGCATTATAAAGTTTTTGCCGGATGATGGAACAGACCTAAAACTTATCCACGGATGAATGATTGCCGTATACACTGTGGCCGAGATGAGGGGGGCCACTATGGGCATTCTAGAATGGATAGGTACAAATTTGGAGAAAAACTGAGCAACCGCACGTCTTGAAAATTGTCAGTTGTTTCTAACTTTGCAGTAATACAGGACTTTTCTGTTTCCCGTTTTTTTTTTTGGAAAACACAAAAACAAAATTATTCTTACCACGATACGGAGCTATAGTGCATATGTCCCTGAAATCCTATCAAAAGGTGCTGAAAGATCTTAGACGATTTCCACGGCAGCGGACAACTCTCACAGGCCCTCAGCAAAAGAGCTTTTCGGAGATTTAGATCCTTCCACATGCGTTTATATACTTCTTTATAGCTCGGGAAAAAAACCAAGAAAGATCTGGCACCCGAAAGCTTTTAAAACTAGTTTCATAGTACAATTAAGGGTATCTGAAGCATTCTGGGCGCTTTCCAGAGTCCTTTCTGGAGGTTATCTGAACTCTTGGGTAATTTTCAGAGCTTTATAGATAGGCGCTTTGAAGACATCTCTCGCACTTTTATTAAGAAGAATGCAATTATTATTATATCTACAATCGGAATCAGGAAAGCAAACGGCTGAAGTGCTGTAAGTGCATTTGATGTTTACGACATATGTCACTTGATCATTGAATGTAATGAAAAGGGAAAACCTCTTAGTGCAGCGTGGTCCAATTTCGATGGGATTAAATGGGCAACTTTCTTGTTAGCGCAGATAAACGAAAACGGTTTAATAACTCGTGACCTCTTTTTTCATGCTTATTCCATTACCGTTGCCAGAAATAAGCTACCGTCTTTTGTTTTTTCACTATAGAGAAAAACTGAAAAATAACCGACCGCGTTATTTTCATCTATATCAGGCGTGGGCAACCCACGGCCCGCGGGCCAGATCCGGCCCGCCGATAAGTTTTGTCCGGCCCGCTAATATAATTCATAGTTAATACTTCATAGGGCCCACAAGTTTCAAATTCTAATTTATTAATTAATTAATATGATTATGTTACACGTGCAGCATCTAGTGGACGCGATCCGAAGCTTCCAAGACGTTTGAAAGCCTAGTTAAAGATGCATTTATTGTTTCAGAGATATCGCCAGGCATTTTCCAGAATTTTCCTCGCGATAATACCGGGTGGGGCAATACAACGACACGTGTTTTAGGGATTAAAAATCTTAAGAGCATAAATGAAAATTTGGATACAAACTTAATATGGGGATTTATTATCCACATCTGGTAAATTTTGTTTGCAAAATCGTGTCAATTTTCAGGAGTACTTATTGATTTTTTTTTAAATGATTTTTACGAAAGCAAAAAATAGATCAAGACCAAAAAGAAATAGATACTTAAATATTGATTTCTTTAAACATACTAATTTTTTTGGATTTTCAAGTGTGGCCCGTGGCGCATATAAAAAAATGTTATTTTGGCCCCTTGGAAAAAAAGGTTGCCCACGCCTGATCTATATAGACCTTTATCCTCGCCTTTATCTCATTTTTATCTTAGATTTAGAAAAATCTAAAAAAATTTGAATACAAAATGATTTTTAGAGAATAAGAAATGATTTTCAGAAATGTCAAAATGATTTTCAGAAAATTCAGAATGTTCTTCAGAAGATTCAAAATGATTTTCAGAACATGCCATTTTAATAGGAGGGTGCCGTAGACACCCAACGTCGACTCGACTGTTGGGTATCAACAGCATGCTCGTATTCAAAATGACAAGTTCTTAAAATCATTTTTTATTTTCTCAAAATAATATTGCATTTTCATTTTTTTAAAAATCATTTTGTATTTTCTGTTATTTAAGTGGAAACGGTGTAGTTTTAAAGCAGGATTTTTCATTGTTTCGTATAAAATTTGAAAAAATGTTCAAGTTTTAACAGAGAATCCGACATCAGAATTATTATCTTTCATTTAATTCTATACAAAAACGGCTTTATTTACTTCTACCACAGACAATATATGTTGTCTCTGCTTCTACGTAAGTGTATGAATAAATATCGGTTGTGTGTTGAGGATATTCGATATCTCATGAAATAAAGCGAAAAATTGTTTTAAACTATTTTCCCAACCCCCGGTATATGAGCATTCGTAGTATTAAAACTATCTCGATTTTTATCTAAAAATAATTTCCTTTTTTATGCAAAGAAATTTTTTAACTAAATAGGTACCTACATTCTTATTTTTCGTTTCGGGATCGATTTCGGATTTATACCATGATCAGGCGCAGAGTCAATCTAGATAATACATGAGCATTGTCATCTTTATCGTATCTAGATTAAGCAAATTCTTATTTATGCACTATTCTTTTCTACCTAAGAACTTGTCTATTTGACTATTTTTCCTAAGTGAAATACCAAGTGTTTAGTTTCACTGGTTTTGTAATTTTTTTCTCTATCGAGGGCCATAAAAATTCAATTAGGCTTCCATAAAAAATAAGGAAAATTATTTTTTGATATCTTTGAACACCATGCGCTTTTTCAAAAATGATATTTTTCGGTTCACTGTTTCCGAGATATTAGAATTAAATTAAGTCTCTAAGACAAAAAAGGCTCACATATTCCAGGCACTCTACAATGTATTGTATTAATTGACTGGGCTATTGTAATATAAACTTGTTCTTTTTCTAAATAAATCGAGGGTCCCATAGTGTTTCGTTTGGGAGTCACCTCCAAAAAAGTAGTGAAGTTTATATTTCTTTTTTAATTTTTTCTCAGCAACCATATGAGTTAGAAAGGCTGATGTCACGTCTTGGAATAGGTTTTTGGATATGTCCTTTCCGATTTTGCAAAATTTTTTTCAAAATTCTTACCAAGACAAGGCGCACGAAAAAAATCTGATTTCGAAAACATTTGGTATCTGCAGGTTTTTGCACATGAAATTCACAAATCTGAAGTTAAGTTTTGGAAAATTCGAAAAAAAATTTCACGGTAATTCTTGGCCGTACAACGAAAATGGAGAGAAGGCCCAATCGTCAAATGCTTTTGTTTAAAAAGTAATTTTAAAAAACTGTTCATCAATTGTGTGCCTTAACTCATCAAGTATATATGTCGTAGCCACATTGTACATTTCGCCGTTTTATAAAACGGCTAGCCACTTTATAAAACGCAAAACGACAGCGGAGCTCACACCATTAAGCAAAAAAAAAGGAGAAGGTAGAGAAAGAAAGAAAGGGAGAAAGAAAGAAAGGAAGCGAGTCTCTCTCTCGCTTCCTTTCTTTCTTTCTCCCTTTCTTTCTTTCTCTACCTTCTCCTTCTTTTTGCTGTGAGCTCCGCTGTCTGTGGCCGCGTTTTATAAAGGGGCTAGCCGTTTTATAAAACGGCGAAATTTACAATGTGGCTACGACATATACACAACAGATTTCCTGGAATTTTTCCCATTTTCGTTGTCCGGCCAAGGATTGCAGTGGAATTTGTTTTTTCGAATTATCAAAAACTTATTTCCAATTATCGATTTTCATGTTCAGATACCAGATTTCGTCAAAATTAGACTTTTTTTCGCACTCCCATTTAAGAGTGCGCCCTTTCGTGGTTTGAATCTTGAAAAAAAATTGCACAATCGGGAAGGGCATACCCGAAAACCTATTCAAAGACGCGCCACCAGTCTCATAATTGATGAGACAAAAATAAAGAAGAAATGCAAATTTCACTTTTTTTGAGGTGGCTCCCAAAGAAACGCGTTGGACTCTTGCTTTATTTGGAAAAAATGCTTGTTTTGATCCCCTCTACCGCCCAATTTTTTTACATACTTATATGTAACACCCTGTATATTGTATAACAATACCTACTGCAATTTAAATTACTAGTACGAAACCGATTTCGCCATTTACATTTTAAATACATGTCTCAATGTGTTGTGTACATTTGGATACTTATACTTTATTCACCCATGGCTTTAACAAATATTTTTTATATTTGTTACGTGTATCATTTGTGTTTATGCTACGAAAATTGAAGAAAGAGGGCGCTTTTGTTCTCGCCGAAATGTGGGTACGCCTTTTATAAAAATTAATGGTACGCCTATGACTGGTACAGAATATTGAAAAGAAATGATATTCACTCAATGTTTTGTTGTTTCACATTTTTTAGGATTTCTATCCCGTTAATTTTGTAGGCAAATGTGAATTAGTTTTGCCTTTAAATTACAGTTTCGTTGAATTTTTTCTTTTTATTGATTTACCTCTATCGGAAAAATTTTGAACTAAAACAGCTACCGTCGAGCAAGCCAAGCCGACCACCATTTTAAGTGGTTTTTGTAGATTTTAAGTTATGAGAATTACGAATTGAACTAATCATGGAAAAACGCGCGTGTATGCTGCGTGAGATGAAAATCTGCAGGTTCTGCCTAACCGAAGATGAGGCATTGAGTAATATTTACGAGAGGGATCAAAAACAATCGGTTCCTTTACCTTTGCAAATTATGGCTTGCATTGGTATCGAGGTACACCTTACAGCTTTTTATATTCTAACTCTTAAATCGGCCCATTTCGCAGGTGTTTTCCAATGATGGAATGCCTCAACTTATCTGTAGCATTTGCAAGGACCTAACGCAACAAGTTTACAACTTCAAAACTACATGTAAACAATCCGATGACGCTCTAAAATTGTTTGTTGCGACCGGTAACTTGGTGAAACCCTCCGGTGGTATTAAACGGTTCTTTACTGGCAACGCAACACCGGAGAGGCCAGCTAAAAGACCCTTATTAAACGACAATGCACAAAGTGGGAAAAATAGGCAGTCACCTGAAATTGTTACTCTGAACTACTCGTCTCCTATGGAAATAAACAATGAAATTAGCATTGTTGCAATGAACAGTCCAGAAAGGTCGGACTGTAAACCTGAGCAAGACATAGAGGACCACGAAATGGGTCATTTCGAAGAAATAGTGGAAGATGTGGAATGTGAAAATAGCACTTCAAATTATCTCTCTGAAAATGAAGACGACGATGATACTATAAACCCAATTTTGAAAGTACCACAAGTTGAGACCGACGTATTTCCTTGTCCACAGTGTGAACGGTCATTTCCGTTAAAGCAGTTACTTGAAATACATCTTCAGAATCATCGTCGTGAACGTAGCTTCGGTTGCGACGAGTGTGGGCGCAAATTTTTCACCAAGTACGACTTGGGGAAACATATTTTAACACATTCGAGCTTGAAACCGTTCTCCTGTGTTGTTTGTAATAAAACCTTCTCGCGTGAGTCGTTGTTACATCGCCACGAGAAGATTCACATTGATGTTCCCAAGTATTTGTGCACATTTTGTGATCGCACGTTTTTAACGAGAGAAGATTTGGACATGCACTCAGAAAAGCATAAGAAGAAGCGACCTTTCGCTTGCCGCTTGTGTAACAAAAGTTTCGTTTTTAAACAAGGGTTGGAGAGGCACGAGTTGACCCACGCCGATCAGAAACCGCACAAATGTAATTACTGCGAGGCCAGTTTCACTTCGCCGATTAAACTGACTCGACATATTACGTCGCATGCCGGTTTACGACCTTATCCGTGCAAGTTGTGCGGACGTACATTTTTACTTAGCCACCATCTGACTAGGCATATGAGAAGCCATTATGCAGCCAAATCGGCGAATCCGTTTCCTGTTGGTCAGCACAAGTGTGACGTATGCAGCATGAGTTTTAGACGTAAAGATTCGTTAATCAATCACAGTGCGATTCATTCTATGGTCAATCTGAAATGTGTCATTTGCAATACCAGTTTTGAAAGCGCCAAAATGGTCAAGGAGCATATTACGACGCATTTATCTGGATTACCTTATCCATGTGACAGGTAGAGTGTACCTAATTCTTTTTTTGAAGAATAGCAAATAATATTCCTGGCGCATTTGGAGTGGCTAACTATCATTGAGGAGTCTATCATCACCAGCAAATTTTGTACATGTAACAATGCCAATACACGTAATTACAACAGCTTTGCTTATAATTCCGAAACAAATCCGCAATAGTCTCTTATGCGAAGTGATGCTATACATTGTTTGGTAAGAAAGGGTTAAAATAGCAGTGGCACAAATTTTGAGCCATCGCAATGCCCCTTATAGTTTATTTATGTAAAATTAGTACATGCATTCACTTAAAGTGGTTGAGGCACAAACATAAACCTGCACTTACTATTGTACCTCAACCATGGGGGGTATTTATACAATTATTGTTATTGGTTCAGGTATACATAGTCAAGGCTCTAGGGCGTAGGTGGGCAAATGCCAACCAGAATTTATTTGTGCCCTCCCTCTGTGAAAATTTAATTTTTGATCACTGTTTTTGATTTGGCAGGCAATAATTGCCCCATAGCCCCTTAAGCTGTTTGGGTTTGGCAGAGTCAATTTGTATCTATAAGAATTTTAAAATTAAATTGATGTTTCACAAGGTATCTTTATTCCATTATCAAAAAGATTCTTTTGTTAGGTAACATTTAACATTAACATTCAAACTTGTTAATGTTAAATGTTACCTCGAGGTGAACTTGATGATATTTTTTCTACATTAAAAGCGAGATTAAAAGTTAAAGTTAAAACCCTATTAGATATAGGTACCTATTGTGGACCTATATATAGAATTTTTTAATTTTTTTAATTATTCAAGAGTTGATTTTGATTTTTCTATGTTTGTACAGAGATAAAATTTTATTTGTTTTCGTTTTTTATTTTTATAATATATTTTATATATATTATTAATATCATAATATCTATTTATTATATTTTATATTGAGTTCAAGTTTTCTTCGCAATAATAAATAATAATTTAAAATTACCATTTGCGCATTTATTTATTCACTTTTTCTACTGAAAATTTTGAATTTTCGCTTAGTATTTATAAAAATAACAAAATAACTAAACAACAAAAAAAGTAATAAGTAAGAAAAAATGTTTCTTTATACCACGTGTGTGTGATGTCGTTGGAAAGGTAACGAAGTAACAAATCTAATAGACATTTCTCAAAAAAATCGAAACGTATCCAGGAAAATTTTCAGTTTTATTTTTCCAGAAATTTTACATCGCTAGATTACTTCCAAAGATATGCTGGAATAACTAAAATTTGCCGATTGTGCAAGACATTTTCAATACAATTAAAAAACATCATTTTGATAGATAAATGTCGAGAAAAACGCCAAAAACTGAAAAACAGCTTTTTCAATATACACGTTTTTTGACTCCTCAACTCCAACGCACCTGTACTGCAGGATCCCTAAAATTTTTTGCATCATACGTTGTTTCGAATTCTTTCTATTGAAATTGTTCGGAGTCTCGTAATCAAAACAAGAAATAAAAATCATAACATAACCTTACACTTTTTTTTTCAAGTAGCGCAGTCTAGATACAAAGACCGTGGTAGTAAGTTCATTTCAAGATATTTTTTCTCGTGATTGTTTTTGTTTGTATTGGTTTATTATTGCATTAATATTATTAAGACTATTTTAATTATGAGTTTGTTAAAATACCTAAACGTGTAGCCAATTTCCACAACTCCAAAAAGATATAAAGTATTCAACAACATTCAGTCATAATTATTATGATATAGTAAGTTTAAGAAAATTAAGACTAAAAACCAGAACATACAGGGTGTTTCAAAATTTAGTACTAAGATATTTTTGAGGTGAAAATACCCTAAAATTAAGTACATAAAATAAATTAAAATCCCACACCACATCTCTTGTTGCATTGTAGGAATTTTTCTTCTTCACCTGGAGTCTACACCTACTATTAATCCTAAGTTATGCTTGCTTACTGCTAAATAAGGCCTGCAATTTCATGTATAATGTCCAGTGGTGGTAGACTCCTCTACCAAAAACCCTTGCAACTGACCACATTATCATGACAAAAGTTTGATTTTAGATGTGACTATTCGTTTGATACCCAAGATCAGTTAGAAGAACATGAATTGAAACACGCCGAGATGGAATACGAAGATCAAATCGAAAAAGAAGTGTCTCTTGAAGTTCAACAATCTTCCGCCAACATGTCCGATGAAAATGAAGACTACATGTCAGAAGACGATAGCGAGGTTGCTGAATTTACAATAACCAATCCAGACAATCCGGAGGTTATACGAAGATCGAAGAGAGAAACAAAAATTAAAAATTATGCGCAATTTCTCAAAGATGAATTGGGTTCCGATTTGGAAGAAGAAGAGCTGCGTGAAGATCCGTTGGAGCTGGACGATGAAATTGAAACGATTAAACCGGTGGTACGCACGGAAGGAACGAAAGTCTACGCTAGAAAAACTTTGTCTCTCAAACCTAAGCTTCCACCCATCCTTCAACCGAATCCTTTAGAAACGGCACCCATTGACCAAATTACTCAGCCCCAACTTACGACACTGGAAAACCTGGGGCTTACAAAACAGGCAGTTAACGCTTTGCCCAATAAGAAATACGTCGATATGAAAATCGGTGACAAAACCGTTAGGGTGCAGAAGTTAATGATGACCAAAGCAGAAATTGAAGCGATGGCTCGCGAAGGCAAAATAGAAATGAAGGGGAATACAATTTTACTAAAAACTACCAGGTCGATTTTGGATATACCCAAAGAGTCCCTCGAACAAAAATCTCAATTTGCCAGTTCCATTGATAAACAGAATGCGACCATGCCAAAAGTAACTGTTCAAAAAACATACCAGAAAAAGGCAACAAGCGAAGAGCAACCGATGCAAGGCACGAATGTAAATACAATACCAAAAACAGAAGCAGAATGATTTGCAAGTAAAATTATTTAACTAGTTAAAGCATGTTCTTTTTTTTTCGCTTGCTATTAGATTCGCAGATTTACACATCTAGTAATTGTAGGTAATAAGAGGTCTCATTAATTTTTTTACAAAATTATATATTTTATCTTAAGTGCTGTAATATGAATGTTATTGAGTAAATTATATAATCTAAACTAAAATGTGGATCTTTTTTAATGACACCTACATATAAAGTGGATAATGTATAGAACTATAAAAAAACTCCTAGTCTGTAGCATGGATCACTTTCAATTTTATGAAAGTGGGCGATGTATGCCTGTAAGTGTCCCAAATTTGAGGGTGATCCTTGGGATCCCGGAAACCCTCAGACATACGAATTAAGTTAAATTGCACATTTTGGGGCGGAATCTAATATTATTTACAAAGTGAAGAAATTTCGAATGCTTTTACGCAAAAATCAATTCCCTAATATATTTTTGATGACTGAACAGTTTTTGAAAACAATAATATACATTTAACTTTTTCTTCGCTAAAAGCTGGCCTGATTAGATTCCAACGAAATATTTAAATGTTTTCGGGTCAACTAATATTTTTTTTCCGCAAACGTAAAAAAATGACGACTTTATTAATGTCAGTTCTTAATGTTGAAGTTTGATTTCACAGACTCCACTTTTTCTCCGGCCGTGAGCGTACAAAAAAGTACTTTTTTGTACGCTCACGGCCGGAGAAAAAAGTGACATGACAGACAGTAAATATCATCAGGTAGTTGAACTTTGGAGATTTATTAGCGATAATTACATATTAATTGTGAAATTACAATTATTTAGAGTTGCACCGCACAAATTTAACACACTTCCTGATTTATTGACTTCTAATTCAATAGAATTTTGTGTAGAGTTGAATGAGTTAGCCAATAACATTTCCTTTGACTTCTTACTCGTTTCAACATCTGTTA
The DNA here is from genome assembly GCF_008802855.1 of Photinus pyralis. Taxonomy (NCBI): domain Eukaryota; kingdom Metazoa; phylum Arthropoda; class Insecta; order Coleoptera; family Lampyridae; genus Photinus; species Photinus pyralis. The sequence goes on from NW_022170510.1 coordinate 8,967,229, forward strand.
AATCAACGTCCACCGAATTTCGCTCATCGGAAGCTGCATTCAGGCCCAATGACGAAGAATTTGGCATTAAGATCTTTTTCGCGGTTTCTTTTTTATTAGACAAAGAATCTTCTAGGTATCCTTCAGCCACAGTGCTCGACCTCCAACCTCCCTGCCGCTTTAAACAAGTGATATCAGCTCCTCCATTCACCAGCAATGTAGCTGAAGTTCTTCTTAAAGCATGGCCTGTGTAAAGTTTTGAATCCGGTAGTTTTAAAAAAGTTGCTACTGTTTTGGGTACATTACTAATTGTATGAATTCCCATGACCATGCGATAACATTTTCCGTTTTGAAATTTCAAGAAAAATCGACGGCTTTCCATAGCGGGGGGGCGCAAGGAAGTATATTTTCTATAAAGATTTATGTATTTTTCACCAATAATTGTAAACGATCGTGGCTTTTTAGTTTTGCTATCAGGAATCTTTATATGAATAACAGATCCTAAATCCTCTATATTGTCTATTGTCATATTCACCATTTCATCGCACCTACATGCTCCTGATACGCCTATTACTAAAACAACCTGAAAATAGCATATATTATTTTAAAACTTTAATGTATTTATGCAGGTATACCTAGGTAAGTATTTTATAACTAACCTTAATCCCCAAATATTGCTCATCAGGTGCATTGTTTAAAAAATCTTCAAACTGTTCCTTTGTGAATACCTTTGATTTTTTGGGAGTATAGCCTTCATTCTGCTTTTTCAAATAAGCACGTAGCTTCATATATTTGCTAATATCTAATCCATGTTTAAGATTTAATAATGCTTTTATCATGGAATATTGAGACCACATTGTTGAACTCTTCATTTTTAGATTGGTTGCCAATTCACAAAAATAAGCTAGTAGCACATTTTCAGAATAGTTTGTAATGTTTTTCTCATTGCACCATGTGAGAAATCTTTCATAAGCATGATTATAAACTCTACTTGACTTCGTTGGAATTAAATCGTTCGTAGCTGTCTTGGCAATTGCAAGAACGTCTGGCGGCGTACAGTTAAGTTCGGAATCCGACATAATATGTAACCTGCAAGAAAAATTGGTCAATATCTTTTACTACTTTATCTACTTGATACTCGGGTACTTACCAAAAACGCACAGTTCAAAAGGGCTTTGAATGTTCCCGATAATTAATTTGTTGAATTGTCAAAATTTTCTTTCACCATAACAACCGCAAACCACAGCAATCTAGTTTTAAATTTTTCAACATTTAACAGATGCGCTGCAATCTTTTTAGGAATACTCCCTTAATTCTATCGTTTGAACAGCGTTTGCGGAAAAAATTGTATGTTTTATTCGGAGTAAAAGCACTTTTTGTGGCGCGTCTGAAATTGTCGGCCTCACTACGTTCGGCCGTCAAACATTCAGACTTGCCACAAAAAGTCACACTTTTACTCCTTATAAAACAATATACTATTTTAAATACTGACCTGCAAAAAAAATCCAAATAAAAACACCCATGCAGGACTATCTGGGCATATTGTTTGAGAGGGGGCAAACAATTTGTGAGTAATGCACAGGAACTCTATTGCAATATTTCCAGGCAAAAATTTTAACATTAAAGGCCAATTCTCACATAAGCAATGCACGCCGACTTTTAGGTGGAATTTTTATATAAACTGCGCGTCAAATTTATGAGGGCACAAACTGCTGGATTCACTTCAGCTTTACCACAGATTTGAAGACGACCTCTGGCTTTAGTTTTGAAATATGGCTTCATCCAGTAGTTTATCTAGTGGTGATGAAATGCTTTGGAAGTGGGGGTGGAAGTTGAACAAGATCCAAAAAAGACAGAGTAGGTATTAACCACGGCACTCTGCAGCAGCAAATTCTGCTTTTAAATTCTTACATAGCGACGCTGCATACAACTGAAACAATGCTCTTCTGAAGAGAATTAGGTCGATTCTCACTTGGGCTGCCAATTCACCTCGACGACGCGACGCAATGCCGCGCTGAAAAGCGCCACTAAATAAAGATTTCATGTTTTAAAATGTGTAAAACCGTGTCGTACTGATTTGAAAAAGAGTCATTTGAGTGTAAAATAACAACCCTTTCTCCTTTTAAGTAAAAGGCGTGCGCCAAAACCATTGAGAAAGTGATTTTTCTCCTTTTAGGCATTGAATAAAAATTTTAGGTAAATGGTCTGGTACCAGAACTGTAGAGAAGTTCAGACAAGTGGACGAAAATTCCGTGAGAAGCATATTATTTTATTTGTTTGAAAAATAGTTCATTGAGTGTAAAATAACGACTTTTCTCTTTTTAGGTAATCGGAACCAGAACCATTGAAAAATGGACGGAAATTTGGTGAGAAGCTTGTAATTTTTGCTTGAAAAATGCGGTCAATTGGGTGTAAAATAACGACTTTTTCTCTTTTTAGGTAAAGGTCTGGTAACATCAGAACCATTGAAAAATTCAGACACAAGTGGACGGAAATTCGGTGAGATGCTTGTAATTTTTTGCTAGAAAAATAGTCATTTGACTCTAAAATAACAACCCTTTCTCCTTTTAAGTAAAAGTCGGACGCCAGAACCATTGAGAAATTCAGACAAGTGGATGAAATTCAATGAGAAGCCTATTATTTTACTTGTTTGAAAAATAGTTCATTCTGAGTGTAAAATAACGACTTTTCTCCTTTTAGATAAACGATCTGGGACCAGAACCATTGAAAAATTGAGACAAATGGACAGAAATTCGGTGAGAAGTCTGTAATTTTTTGCTTCAAAAATATAGTCCATTATTGAGTGTAAAATAACGACTTTCTCCTTTTAGGTAATCGGTCTGGTACCAGAACCATTGAAAAATTCAGACACAAGTAGACGGAAGTTCAGTAAGAAACGTTTAATTTATTACTTTAAAATAGTCATTTGACTGTAAAATAACAACCCTTTCTCCTTTTAAGTAAAAGTCGGACGCCAGAACCATTGAGAAATTCAGACAAGTGGATGGAAATTCAATGAAAAGCATATTATTTTACTTGTTTGAAAAATAGTTCATTTTGAGTGTAAAATAACAACCCTTTCTCCTTTTAAGTAAGTAAATAAGTAAGTAAGTCGGACGCCAGAACCATTGACAAATGGAAATTGAGTAAAACATTAGTTAATAGCGAAAAAGTACCTACCTATATAATAATTCGATTGCTTGTAAATACTTTTTATTACAATCCTTTAACACTAGCTGAATTATACCCATGTATCTTATTGGACCTAATCCTTTTATAACCTTTTGAAACACTTGCTTTTTTGGTTGGGGGATATTTTAAAATCACTTACCAAAAAGAGTTTCTCAATCTGCAGTTAGTATTAATTTTGGTGAGCCAATTGATGGACTTCGTTAACGGTTTACAGACTTCAACTGATTGCGCCTAGACTTTACCCAACTTCTGGAATCATTATATGTAGCTTCCGTCCTATATAGTGAAATTTCTTTTCAACCTTTTTATAGGACGATTGGAGAATACACAACCGTAGTTAGTGTGTTTGATTAATTTTTTCAATCTGAATTTTGTGTCATATGGTAGGTATTGGGCAATAAACTAAATTTGAGCTCAATTTGTGGCAGCCATGGTTTTAATTGTGTTTTTTTTTGTACAATATAGGTATAGGTATTTTTTATATTGCATAAATTGCCGGGTGAAGTAAAAATAATACATTTATAGTTAACTACCATAATACAATAATAAGATCCAAACTTAACTTAAATACTAACACAGACTTGCAAAATTGCAATTAAATATTATCCTCTTACAATAAACACCAGAAACAAAACTTAAAATTTTTGAATTTAACAAAAGTTCCACCCAAATGTGGTAAGGTGAATTTTGAAAGGCATAGTTTAGCGTGCTTCCCAAATAACTCGATTCACCTCTTCCACCACCTTCTCTTATTTTCCCTCCCTTCACTGCCGTTCCTCCCACCTTAACAAAATAATGCTCGTCTTCGAAAAGTCAAACCGGAGATAAACTTTCATAAATACCACTTAAATAATTTCCAAATGTTTAAATATTTTAACATGTAGTTTAAATGTACAAATTATCAAAACAAAATAAGCAAAATCGAACATAATTAAATAATTGTGATACAACACAAAATTGACCTAGAATCCGATTGATATGATAGGAGTTGTGATTAATCCCAATTTACAATCAACATTGAACGTTAACAACGAATGAAATTCACATACAGGGTGACCCATCGTTAATTCAGGCGCCGAAAGCAAATAAAACGCCCGCTTGCGAGTATACTGTTCGCGGCATCGCCTTGCGGCAGCAACCAAGGCTTCATTTACTGTTAGTTATTAACATTTGCAGATAATACCCCGGTAACGGTTGGCGCACGTACTTTTTTCATAGTTTACCGGATCTTTGCCTCACGTTGACTGCCATATGTAAAAAAACCTTAGAGCTAACGGCCAATTCCCGTGTAGAGAGGTAAAATGTAATGTCAAAAGCTAATCGATTTTTCTTTACTGTGCCTCTAACTACACGGACCGGTTACAGAATCCTAGCTTCGGCGCCTCTCATTTTTCTTGAAAATGTTGAGAAAATCTTCATCCGCAGCGAGACAGTGGTTGGGTGAAGATGATAGCTCGCTCTTGGCATAACTTCTAGTAGTAGACGGTTTAACTTGAAAAATGCACAACATGCAAATTTAGCACCGCGTTGGTCGCTTAACGAAAGCTTTCTTTTCACTATTTTCACTTATATGTGTTGGTTCCCCATTAGGATCTTTTAAACGCTTTATTTTACTATGTGCTATTATAATATTTTTGTAATTCAACATTCGGTTACGATAGACGTATTTAACTCGCTCTCCTTGCTCTTATTTTATTAATTCACTTACCTCATCCCGAATATACACACGTATTACACGACTAATCGAATTTACTTTATTTACAACTGAACTAGAATTGCATTTTTAATCTGCGATTATTACCTTATATTGCTAATTCCCTTCTAGCTTACTATTTCCTAGGTTTTCCGCCGCTCCTTTCCAAACGTAAACTAATGGCGCAGCTTTCTTTTAAGGACAGGTGCTACAAATTACGAAATGGCAGAAGGGGCATTTTTTTCCTCACACGTTTCGTTTTGGTAACTACACGCACACAAAATTGGTCCCTAATAGTTCAGTGAATATTAGAGTGAAGTAATTTCCTTATGAAATGTGTGGAAAATTTTACAATTCTTCGTTGTTGGTCCAAGATTTCCTGTTGATAAATTTTTTCCAAATCTCATTTCATCACCTTAGAGTTGGAATTTTGATGGATTGATTTCCCATTCTTCATACCGGTACTGGAACTCTAAAAATTACCCAGTTGTATAACCCGCCCTTAACTTAGGCCAATCTACCACAAAAAATATGAGGGTAAATGGTCTTAACAAGGTAAAAGACAAAATGGTCGTACTCACGTAATTAATGAAAAACCGCACAAATATGTGACCTCCGTTCTGAGAAGAGGCAGAAAAATAATTTTAGCATGAATAATTCGAATGATTTAGATGCAATAATTAAGATTCTCTAATTTTCATGTGAAGTAAGGAGACACAAAACGTGCCATACATCAGCACAAAACGAGAAGAAGTTAGTGTGTTAGGGGGTCTCGATTTGATATTTGGATTTGGGGGAACAACTTAGCGCACGTTTATTTTATAGGGCACAACAGAAAAAAAAGTGAATTAATGAAACAATAATTAGTAATGGGATAATCTCTAATTTACCTACGGGTGTGAAGTAAACAGAAGCTAAGTTACATAATTGAATCAGTGTAATAGGTAAAGTTGTGTACTTGTTTCTAGATAATTAATTTCACGTCACTGAATTATATCTCAAGACCATTTTTTGTGACTTCATTATGGAAGACCTAGCTACTGAATTGCAAATGCACAAGGCGGAAATAAATTGTTTATTATATTTATTACATAATTTTTTTGTTTAGGTAGTGGGCGATCTTTAGAAACCAAATCGTTTTTTCTCAAATTGTTTTGCTAATGTAAAATGTCGGCGTTGCATACCATTAGCAGAATTTTTTTACGCACAGGCATCGCTTGGAAGTTGGAACTTGCTTGGATGAAACTGTAATTTTGTATGTCTGGAGAGTATGAAGTTATTTATTTCAAGGGAAAGTTTTTAATTGTGGTAGGGTCAGTGGCGGAGTGGCTACCGCTGGTGCCCGGGGCGGCCCACCAAAATTGCGCCCTGATACAGGGTGTTCAAAATTGCGTGTTTTCGATGTTTTTGGGGATATTTTGAAAGCTAAAAAAGATAGAGTAATGCGGTTTGCACTTCTCTAGTTACTGTTCAAAGCTGCATAGATCGACGATGTCAATTTTGGCGGATGACTTACGCGAACGTGGCAACTGCGCAAGTACAAAAATCCAAAAAAGTTTTTGCATTATAACTCAGTTATTTGTGTGAATATCAAGAAAGTATAAAGAGTAAACGTTATGCAAAAATAGTCTCGTCTAGTAAGGGGGTAGTTTTCTGTCCTCCATACCGACACAACACCAAAGTTTGTTTTTTTAAATAGAGTGTATACTATTTTTTTGCGTTAATAAATTCCTTATTTGTTTCTAATTAGAAAAATGTGTACACGTTATGTCCATTTTTTTAGTGCCACTATGGGGATCTCGCTTATCTTAAGAGAAAAAAGTTGGTTAAATGGGGCAAAGTTGCGAATTTTCGGGTTGAATAATAATCTGAAAATAAAATTAATGTCTTAGTTTCATGTTAAATTCTTAGTACTAGACATGGGGTTAAGTGGAAGAGCAGACTGTGGCATTGCCGCAGTGCTGAACTTCGCCCTTAATGGTCCGTAACCAAATTCAAGAAGAAGTTCTTTTTTGTGTTGGAATTATTAGTATTAAGATCGTACTCCATCTATTCTGCATTAGGCCAAGGTTTTTTAAAGGTAAAAATTGCGTGAGCTAAATTTTTAGTTCGGCTACGTGGCCTAGGTTGTGAACATTAAAAAAAAGTACTGATAACTATAGTTCCAACGTATATACTGCACATTTTTATTACAGGGTGGCCTAACGAAAACGAAACAGACTGAATAACTCGTAAGGGAATAGTTTTTTAAACAAACGCAAAAACAGGTCGATTTTGGTTGGAAGGGGGACATCTTACTTCAAAATTTAGTCCTTCAATAATTTTAAATTGAACGTAGCATTGAATGACACATTAGTGGAAAGGGCTTTTAATTTCCCACACGCCTATGGTTTTTAGTCCTTTAGATACACTTGACTGTAGGGTTTAGGTAAATACAACAAACTGTGTAGAAAATTAAGAGCCCTTTCCAATGATGTGTCACTCGACCCAACGTTCAATTTAAATTATTGATGGGTTCACAACCCTGCTTCGTGGTGTAAATTTTGAAGTAAAAGATTTCCCCCTTTCAACTCAAATCTCCTTATGAGAAGTTGTATTTTTGAACACATTTGATACTTATACTAAGTGCATAGCTGTTTGCAGTACACCCGCATCTTAGAACGCTTCGGAAAAATGTCCAGTTTGCAATTAATTGACTGGAATACTATTTTTGCAATACCTACATGGTTTTATTGAATTTAATCCTTAATTTTTGTGCATTAACAGATAATTTTAATCACTAGGGATTAAAATAAACCCTCATTTTTGTTTTTTGTGAACAATTCATGGACAAATGGATTTAAATCGGTCGGTATTGGAAAAAATAGTATAAGCAACACTGGATAAAATAGTATAAGCAACACTGGATTAAACTAGTTTTTGTTCCCTTAAGAATATTAAAATATTAAAAACCATTCTCTGAGGAACAAAAACTCCTTTTAATCCCTTGTTACTTAATATACGTTTAAGTGCCACTGAACGGGGAAAGAATCTATTCTACAACCAAAACGCTCACATTATCCAAAGAATTTCAATTTTGAGGTGTGAAAAACAGTCGTTGGTATATCACCGATCGTGGTATAAAAATTACACCAGCAAAATTAAAATCAATCGTCTTGATGTTTTTGCCCATTTCTAATTTTTTTAAATTTTGTTTTGTTTTCGGTTTATTTTTTTATGCAGAATTTGTATACCTTGTACAGTAATAAATAATATATATAATTATTTTAATACTACTAGCACAAGGACTATACAGGATGACGTTCAACAAATTAGAGACAAGCTGAAATTTGGCAAGGTACCTTGTTTTAAGGTATTAAATATCATCTGAAACCCCAGCGCTGATGCGTTGAGCCCGTCACCCCAAAACCACACCCTGGGGGGGGGGGGGGCAAGATCTACTTTTTTTAAATTTTTCTTAATAACTCTAAAACTACGCATTTTAAGAAATAATGTCAAGAGAGAAAAATTGTAGAGAAGAATACATCACATTTTTAGATGTTCAGTGGCGCAGATTTCAGCAACTCATTCAACTACTTAATCGAAATATGGTGGTATTGTCTATTCCTATTAAACGCCGGAAACTGTTCATGCCTACAACATGATGAATTCAATACTGCCTGTAAGGGGGTCTTCGAAGTGAAGTGACCCCCCCCCCTCCCTCAATTACTCTAACCAGCCACCCCCACTCAAATCGTGGGTGTAATAGCTATTTGTATAACAAAGGAGGAAAGTTACAGGTTCCCTCCCGCGTGTGAAGTTTAATAATAAAAGTAATCACACAAGGGAAGGATATAAGTATACTTTCCTCCAGAGGTATACATATGATTTTTAGCGCATTTTTTAATAATTAAAGTTGAACTAGTTTTATTCTTCATGGTACTCTAATGAAAGGTCTCAACGAAAGGAATTAATTTCTACCAACCATAGCCCTCCTCCTCTACCTCTTTTTGTGATCGGGTATATTCGCCTATACCTCAACAACGGATTGTCGGAAGAGAAGAGGGTACTCACAAAGGGCGATTGAGACGTCTGTAAGGAATATATCCATTGGTGATGTCAAAACAAAAGTTATTTCGGTTTACAAGCACAAGAGTTGTGCCCAATTTATACTTGTTTCTACTACCTCAACTTTCATTTAACAGAGATAACTAATTTTTATTGTCTAACATAGTTACACTAACTAACAATTTAGGATGTATCCAATTTCTTTCGGAGGGGCCCGATGACTATTACTTGCAAATGAAGGTAGTGATGATTTGAATTTGAAACATTATCAACGTTATATTTCTTTCATGGGTTGCTTTAACTATTGGACTTGCCGGAGCATATGCCGTTGCGATGAGCTAATTAAACTGACATTGCATGATATTCAGGATAGTGGAGACACATTAGTTGTGAAAATACCCGATAGCAAAACAAAAATACAAAGAACATTTGTTATCACTAACGAAACCAATAATGGAAGAAGTGTACTAACTATAATTAGGTGCTAATTAAGTGCCCTATCCCCGAATTAAATGCTCCTTTCTTTTTAATTATGAACCTCGCAGAACATGTAGTAATTTTTTTTAAAAAGGAGCATTTAATTCGGAGATAGGGCACTTAATTAGCACCTAATTATAGTTAGTTCACTTTTCATTTCCTTGGTTTTTTAAGGTAGTGTTCTGATGAGTTCATATGCACCTGGCAGAACATGTAATACTTTTTAAAAAAAAGGAGCATTTAATTCGGGAATAGGGCACTTAATTAGCACCTAATTAGCACTTAATTATAGTTAGTTCACTTTTCATTTTCTTGGGTTTTAAAGGTAGTGTTCTGCTGAGTTCATATGAACCTGGCAAAACATGTAATAATTTTTTAAAAAAAGGAGCATTTAATTCGGGAATAGGGCACTTAATTAGCACCTAATTATGCAATATGTTTGATTGTGTTCTGCTGACCGTGCTCTGCTAGGTTCGCTAGGTTCATGGATTTGAACTTTGCAAGTAAATTATAATTTTTTGCTCACTTTTTCATAAAATAGTACTAAATGGAAAAACGTGTTATATAAAATTCTTGTTAAAAATGTTAAAGTGAGTTTTAGTCGCCATTTTGCCCGCCATCTTGATTTGAGGCCTTACCAACCGAAATTCGAGATGGTGTCAGGCAAAATCGAATTCAGCACGTCCGATTACCCCCCAAAAACACATTAAAATTCTATATCTCACGATTTGCCGTTAGAACCTTTACAATGCGCTTTACTGAATTTGCTCGGACTATAATTCTTCCGCAAATCCACTTTAACTTAGTAAAGGGTTGACACGTGTACCCAGTCGTGTATTTTTAACTGGAAAGTTTCTTCTTTCATTATCAATGTGCCAGAATGTGTTTCAACTTAATCCTCGTTAATCATACCTGTGCAGCTTTGATGTCATTAGTCATTAGTTCTTGTAGCTAGTTAAATCGCGAAACAACGTTGCAGTTGTCAAAGGTTCGAACGATTACTTTAATCAATATTGCAAAATGATTGAAGAGCACCCTTAAAAGGTCCTACGACACTGACAGAATATTGAAATAGGTGTGCATCTGAACATATATTGGAAACGAGATTGGAAATATGTACGTATAATGATTTCATTTCTACATAAATCTACTAATAAGTTAATACCAGAATTCCTATAAAGATGTACATAAATTTAAATATTAAAGGGCGATTTTAGATTGTACAAATTATAAAACAAAAGGGAGTATTAACTGGAATGGAAATGCGGACTGTCATAACACGATTATTGCCGCTCAAGTGCTATCGCCAACTGTATCCTGTTCGGCTTTCTCTACAATAATGTCAAAGAACCATTCTACGTTTACATTCTATTCAGTAAAAGACATTCTTATCAACAAATCTAAAGGTATGATAAAGTAGAGCAAATTATGTTTAGTATATAAATTATCCTGGGCTTGTTAATCCCGTAAAGTCGGTTTTATTATAAACGTTAACTACAAAATGAGGATTATCTATGTATCTATATAAACCTTTGTTAACTATAGGCCGCATTAAAGCGAAATAAAGTCTACAATTTGAACTTATCCGAAAGGCCGTGTTGTCAATTTTAAGTCTCTGTAATTATCTTCGGTAAACCCTTTTAAGCTAAAATTGACGGCGAAATTAACCTTTAGGGAAGCTAATACAACACAAATGAAAGATTTTGTTACACAATTTTCTATGTTTACCTACCCGTTTATAGTTGAGGCTGTATTGGAGTTGCTTCCAACACGAAAAGCAAGATGTAATTAAAGTAGACAAAACCTCGATTGCCAACTGCACAGGGTCAGAATTACACTACGACTATTATTATACAAGGAGAAGACAATAACTATTTAAATCTAACTAAGTTTATTTTTTTATTTATAGATCCCAAGGGTGTAGCTACCAGATCTGGAAAACCCGTAAATCTCCATGCCCTTGTAAAAGCGTTGCCATTTGTTATACAGCATGTTGTATATTACATTTATGCTAAGGTTGACAAAAGTGAAAAGAAGGGAAGCCTCGATCCTATTTAAATATTTCTAACTTACAACACAGTGTAGGTATTATCGACCGAAGTGTGCAACGCGAAAATCCGTTATCATTTGAGCAGTTAAAATATGTGCCCAAAGACAGGAACTGAACGAGTTTTTTTAGAAATGTTCAACCTCAAACCCTCTACAAAAGGAATTATCCGTTATAATGAAAAGACCAATTACTTTTTTATTTATAATTATTTTTCTTGCATAAATTAATGTTTATATGTTGAATTTCTGTCCAATAGATAATTGGGTAAATGGGTTTTGAACTTAGGATCTACCCCTTTGTTCATTGGTAGTAGATTGGGAAGGAGAGATTTGAAGATCTATAAAAAATAATGTAATTAGGACATAAAAGAGGTTTTTTGACAGCTCGTTTCAAATGGTCTAAATTTACCCTTGTTTTTTTGTTCTTCATCTTCGCGATTTTGAAATCTATTAGCAGTTTTTTCTCGAAAACGTTTTTTTTTTCAATAATGTACCTAAATATCCGATTTAAACAAGTTTTGGGGTCGTTAAGTTTTGTGATCATTCTTTCTACGATGTTAAGTAAAGTTTCACTTTTTAAAAATAAATTTATGTGCAATCAAATGGCTTCGCTATGTAAATGTGACCAAGTCCCTGGGTTGTTGATCCTAATTCTCCCCCAAGCAAACTTACTCAAAGTAAATTCGGTGGGGATCATCTTATAACTCAACCCGGCACGTTACCGACAGTTCGAAAATTGTTAACTGATTAAATTTATTCTAAGCGTTTACATGCTATTTATATCACAGATAATTTCTGCTTTAACTTACGTTAATTACATTGCATTGCAGGAAATGCTTATACGTCAACTTGGCCGACAATGTGCTTCGTATTGTTTTACTGTCTCACTGTCTGTGCAGTTTACTTCCTAGTGGTAAAGTAGTATTATTCTACATTTCCTTGTTACTCTTGAAGATTATACTTCCTTAATTCTGTTCTAAATAAACATCTTGGACCGCCAGCAGCAAAGCAGGTTGTTTTTGGAGTGATTTCAGGGCGTTCCAGCTTCTAGCTCGATTCCCGTTTCCTTTGGTGGTGGCTTCCTTGATCAAATTTTCCAGAATTCCCTAGGTTTTGCTCAGTCCCTAGATTGCGAAAGGGTGTGCCGCCCGTGAAGGGATCTGGCATAGGCATTCTTACTGGCCCCTTACTCTTAGACGTCCCATTGCATCCAGTAAGGGACTGAGTGTTACTTTTCTTGTGTTGGTTACCGTTAACAGCTTGGCCACCAGTACTGCTTCACCGAGCTCCACCCGCGGTAGGATTTTCTTCAACTTCATCGGAGCCACCTTAGATTTTGCCTTTAACCTGGACATTTTGATTGGCCCAATTTCACACATCTTGTATTTTTGGACCAATTAGCATAATCTCGTTCTGGGTTTTTCCTGAACTGGAGGCTGAGGCGTCAAACACCAGTCGTAGTGTTGTGGTGTGGCATTCCTCTATTAACACCGCATGGTGGGGAATGTAGTATTTTGCAGGTGCCTCTCCTGAAGTAACATATGTCTCAACTCTTCATACGCAGGAACGTCCCAGAATGTTGTCAGCACGGACTCGTCCGTGATGGATCCAGGGCTTCGAATGGGCACTCTTTAATTCTTGTCGATATTTCTTCTGGCTTCTTCTTTGGTTCGTAGATATACCCACAAAAGTACATCGAAATACACTGCTGATACTACTAATTTTTTACCAAAAACGGAAGGTTTTCGTTTCTACACGGTATACGTCTTAATTTGTTACTACTGCGAAATAATGTTCCTTTACGATTACGATGGTTTCATGTTTAACCTATTCTAAATTGTTCACGTTAACTGACACGCAATAATGTTTGTGATTAGGGAATGCAATCCCGCAGCACAATCTCAATCCCGGTATTTGCGGGATCTGGCAAAACTTTAAATAAATTGGCAAATAAGCAATTTTGTGCGGTTAACTTCTGTATTAAAATACATCGCTAATTATCACAATATTTAACAAAAAAGTACCTTCGGCCTAACTTAGAACTCAAAAAAACCTTACCTGTAAAGCACAAAAAGTCTTCTAAAGTGCCTCAAAAATCATAATAGATTTTTAACGAAAAAAGTTTAACAATTATTTAAAAAATAATTCGCCGTTATCAGTTTCATTAACAAAGTAAACAGAGTCGTCCCCTTGGTCGACAAATTCCTCAGTCCCGCAAATTCCGCGGGATCCCGCTCCATTTATGTGCGGGATTAATCTCGCAAAAATCCCGGTATTGCATTCCCTAGTTTCTAATCTATAACTTTTTATTGAGGCACTCAAAAAAATTGTCTCAGATTGACCCGGAAAAAATTTTTCTTATAGAATGTGGCCTGTAGAATCCATAATTTCAAACAGTTCCAAGATTGGGCTACTAGTTCAAAAGTTACAGCCCTTTGAATTTTTTTTCGAAATTGGTTTCTAGGCTATAACTTTTGATTAAGAAGTCTGATCGAAAACGTACGAATTGATTTGGATTCTACGCACCCAAATTAATAAGAAAACGTGTTTTCCCGAGAAATTTTGGTGTAGTCGATTTTTGGTAAAAAAGGAAGGTTATACACTGCCTTTTTTTGAGCCCCAAAAAAAATTGTCTCAGATCGACCCGGAAAAAAATTTTCTTATAGAATGTGGCCTGTAGAATCCATAATTTCAAACAGTTCCAAGATTGGGGTACTAGTTCAAAAGTTACAGCCCTTTGAATTTTTTTTCGAAATTGGTTTCTAGTCTATAACTTTTGATTGAAAAGTCTGATCGAAAAAGTACGAATTGTTTTGGATTCTACGCACCAAAATTAATAAGAAAAAGTGTTTTCCCGAGAAATTTTGGTGCAGTCGATTTTTGGTAAAAAAGGAAGGTTATACACTGCTTTTTTTTGAGCCCCGAAAAAAAAATTGTCTCAGATCGACCCGGAAAAAAAATTTTCTTATAGAATGTGGCCTGTAGAATCCATAATTTCAAACAGTTCCACGATTGGGCTACTAGTTCAAAAGTTACAGCCCTTTGAATTTTCTTTCGAAATTGGTTTCTAGTAGGGAATGCAATCCCGCAGCAAAATCTCAATCCCGGTATTTGCGGGATTGTTAGATGTTAATCCCGTCGCCCGCGGGATCCCGGAATTTGCGGGATCTCGCAAAACTTTAAATAAATTGGCAAATAAGCAATTCTGTGCGGTTAACTTCTGCATTAAAATAAATCGCTAATTATCGCAATATTTAACAAAAAAGTACCTAACTTAGAACTCAAAAAAACCTTACCTGTACAGCACAAAAGGTCTTCTAAAGTGCCTCAAAAATCATAGTACATTTTTAACGAAAGAAGTTTAACAATTATTTAAAAAATAATTCGCCGTTATCAGTTTCATTAACAAAGTAAACAGAGTCGTCCCCTTGGTCGACAAATTCCTCAGTCCCGCAAATCCCGCGGTATCACGCTCCATTTATGTGCGGGATTAATCTCGCAAAAATGCTGCGGGATCCCGGTATTTCGGGATCCCGCAATCCCGGTATTGCATTCCCTATTTGTGATGCGTTTATTTTTTACAAACTTTTTTATTAGATCGCCCCACTCGAACACTGCTTTTTCCTTTGATTTGAAAGAACACGTCCTCGTTGTGATAATTTCCTAATTAGGACACGTATTTAACCAAACTATATGAACAAGGAACCTTTACTTAAATATCCAAATGTAATATTTCTTTCACTGGCATTCTCTAAAAGGCTACCATAAATTTTATAGATTAAGGTTTGCGGTCAAAACCATGGCCTATGGTCAAAACGATTTAACATTTTCAAAAGGAAACTCAAATTCAAGTCAAACGATCAACACGCGAATGCCTTTATTAGTATCGGGAACAAAACTGGTCGCTTTCAAACCTAAAACGCGAATTCCCCCAAGTTCTCCAAAAACAGACTCCTCTTAATTGCTTCATAATGATGAATTAACTTTCAAAATGGCGATGTCTAATTTTTCATTGAGTAGTATATCTCTTTTACTACCAAACCACAACATGGTGTCGTTAATCAATTCAAAAAATGCATTTTCAGCAGTTTCCACGATAAAGAGAAAGTTTTAACTTGTGAGATACTGAGCTGAGCCGGTTCCGCCGCCTGTTTTTTTCCACATGTGCATTGCGACAAGTGGGAAAATCACTTCAGAAAAGCCCCCAAATGCTTATTAATTTAAAATTATCTGCTTCTAGTTTATATGCTAGCTAACAACAGACAAATTGCTTAAAAAACGAAATCCAAGCGGACTTCTAAATAGCGTTACTTTATATCACTATATAAGACAGCTATAGCACGCGATCTTTGCACATCTTTTAAACCATTTCAATGTAAATACAGGCATGAAATGAATATTTATTGTCCAAAAAGGTAATCCGATATAAACTTGCGACAATGCAAACATTTTTTAAAAAATGTGTCCAGAAAATACAGTGTTACTATACCTTTTATTACTCACGCCTCATTAATCACTTTAAATATATTCCAGTACTTTTCTTTGGAATTTTCAATTTTATACTTAAATGAATAGTTACTTCATTACTTACGCATCAAATGATTAATGAAGCTCGAATGTTAACAAACGGCGAGCACCTTCTGAACCGGCGAAATGGCAGTCTTCCCTGAAAGTATTTCTAAACCAACTGCCATCAAAGTGCTCAGAGGCAGATAATATCCATTTTATTTAAAATAGCACACTTATCGTAGATTGTAAAACAGTAAGTAAATTTATTGAACAATGAAACATGTAATCAAGTAATCACAAAACTAAAAATTGTTAACAGCCCCTTACGAGATAAGGCCAACTATCGTTTAATCATTTTCCAACTAACTTCTTTTTGACGTAGTAAGTTTTCTAGAACGTACGCAACGAATTTTGATTTTCATTTTAGTGGGCACGTTCCCGTAATGGAGGAAAAATCCCGAAATCTAGTCGCGCTTAAAAGCCATACTAAACTTTAATGTAGCAATGAGTAATAATAAACATTCTCATTTTAGCAATATCTCTACAAAATCAAGCAGTTTGTATCGATTATCAGTAACATCTGAATAAATTTGCAATATCTAGAATAGGAGTTATTGGCATAAGAAACTTGCGCTATACGCAATTTCCTTGTAATTTCTTCTTTGTTTTCAAGTAACTAGGTAGGTGATTATATAGTTAAGATATGGTTGTTTTGCGCAAATATGAACTGACACTCAGTGATAATGATTTCATATAAGAAAGCGTAGGTATATACGAAATACCGAGCAAAATATTTATAATAATAATCTTCTCGAGATATTTTAGACTGCTCCCAAGGTTCAAACAGATCGAGATCTAAGGAGTATGAAATTGCTACCCACGCGAATTATATAAACAAACTATTTTGTTCTTATTCGCAATACCAGTGATAATGCAGCGAGAACATTTTCTTTCTGCTGAACTTTCAGTTTTAATTCATTTTCCAATATGATTTTCCGACTGTGTAGCTCAGTGGTAGAGCGTTGGGCTGCATAGCCCGAGGTCGGGTGTTCGAACCTGGGCTGAGCTAAGAATTTTTCATCCATGGCAGAAATGGAAATTTCCTTAGATAGATTCGAGCATTCTGCTGACTACTTCAAATGAGGTTTTCATCCAGTTTTCCTAAACTCCTAAACTTAAGACCTTCAACAGGGGCACCTCTAAAAGGTATTATGCGGGTTGAAGGTCCAAAACAAGAGAGACAATAAATAAATAAATAAATATGCAATTTTTAACCTTCGAAAACAACGACAAAACAAGTAGAGGTGGAAAAGTGTTCCTGAAAAGCACCTTAAGAAAGCTCCGGAGAGTCGTCTAAACTGTTTCCAGAGTATATAAAAGACTCAAGAAGCAATGGAAAATTTTTAAAACTTCTCAGGAACTTTCTACAGCTGTATGTAGCCTTCCCAGAGCCTCCCAAAGGGCCTTTTCCCTTGGAATTACCTAGAAATCTCGGAAAATGGTCGAAAACATAGGACAGGGCTTAAATGGATTTTGAAAACGTAACCTATAGCTTTCAAGTTCTTGGAGTCTTTTTTTTGCATTTGAAGACTTTTTAAAATTATCTAGGTCACACCCTAGCTGGACCTTTCCTAGGCTCCTTCCAGAGGTTTCTATGCCCTTTTAGAAATCTAGATTCCCGATTCGTGATAGTATTGAAAAAGCATTTCAATGCTCTCCATCGCCTTCGGTCCTTATCCACAATTTTCCAGGGGCTCTTTTAGGCTACTTTTTACTTTCTAGACAAGACCTGAAGCGTGCTTTAGGTAGTATTGCAGTCTTTTTGGGGCATTCATGAGCTTTTCTCAAACATTGACGGCTTGCCAGAGTATTCCGTTTGCGTGCTGTGTAGAACAGGCACAGGAGAGATTAAGAACCGCCTAGAAGGGGTTGGAGAGTCTTTTATTTTATTGCTTTGTAAATTGTCCGGATGCTTTGGAGAAACCCCTCAGGATAGCAGCTATGGAAAGTAACTCAAGTCTTCTTAGAGTCTTTCCAGACTTGTCTGGGTCGTTTCCGCAACTTTCTACGTTTCTTTCAGCGAGTGTTCTCACTTTCCCTCTCTTTCAGAGATGGACGAGCATGACAAGCTCTGTAAATAGCTAAGGATCCCCGAAAATGGTCCTGTAAGTTGTGACAGGACGGTAAAATGCTCGGGAGGGTCCTTAGGTCATTACGTTAAACAATATTTGGCGTTCTATTTGTAAAATTAAACTATTAATACTTCTGTGCACTCAAAAAATTTCGATATCAAAATACCGCCATTTTGGGAACCATTTTTTTTCGCAAATTATTGTTATTATAAATGGTGGGTAGACAAACCCATTTTAACCTATTTAAACATATAAAAAAAAATGCAATTTTTTTCTTTGCAACTAAAGAAAATTAGTTTATAGAGGTTTGTACCGCCATTTTGGTTTTTTTGGCACCACATTTTTTTATAAAATAGTAAAACGTATATCCTCTCGGTCATTATTTCACAATGTGGTTTCTTGAAGATTTCGTACCTTATAAGGGTAGACTTTGTGCACCTTGGGAGCTTTTCGTGCAGTTTTTCGTGAGTCCTATGGTAGTCGCTGCTTTTCGAATAGATGATGTTGGAGTGGCACTAAAATAAGTACTCTATCGCATTTATTCCCATCTCTACTCGCGTTTTACTAATCAAGCTCTTTTTGAAACAATGTAGTTAAGTGTACGTATTTTAGCGTTAATCTCGAGTTCCCTTGAGTATCTTTTCTAAAGTACAGAAAAAATTAAAATCCTAAAGTATAAATAAATCATTTCGAAGCTACAAATATTTATGAACGAAATATCGCTGTACAAAACGATTTGCTGCAACTCATAGCTTAAAGTTAAGTGATTGGTTTAGTTAGAGTTAGCGATAAGGAAACTAAATAATTAACCGAGTTATGCACCCTAAACCAAAAGCATGAATCTCATAATGGTCAATGAAATTTGCGTCAATCGATTCAGTGTGAAAAATTGTATTTTTATGCCTTACGCTCTAGTGCCTTAATTATAAGATTACGACCGTTAAATAAACAGGGCACAAGCTTAGTACTTGGGAATTATTTATTTCGCTGTAAATTCATTGCACGTGTCACTACAATATATTTATTTTTACGACTTACCGTGTACATTATAGTACAACTATAGTTACTATAAATCAGAATGGTTAGGAACAATTAAAAACAATACAATAATTTACCAGGTGTTCTCCATAAAGGGCGGATTATACACTCCCAACTTTTTAACCGATAGTCGGGTGAAAATTAATATTGAACGAAACGGAAAGCTCTCGGGTTAATGGAAAATAAACAGAAAAGCAATTATGGGTTCTATCAGGAATAAACGTAATGATCGGTTAATATGAGTTCTGGTAGGATGATTTGGTCCAGGAAAAGTGTCGGTATCTAATCGGAAAATGATTTGGGGAATTACAAAATCATGGTAGACGACAAGAGGCGACATCTAACGGAGGAATTTTACAATACATAATACAGAGTGTCTACAAATCAAATTTTGATGTTATAACTTTATATTGTCTTACGTCGACCATTTTTCTTTGAACGCCAATCAAGATCGCAAAAAAATAGCCTGTCCTTAAGGATCCCACACACGTGCATTGTGCTGAATTGTATTTTAATAATGCGGACTAGAAATTAAGCCGCTTAATTTTTAGGTCAGCTATTTTTGCTACTACGATAAGAATACCTCCTATATGTCCGACTCAATTGAACCTGAGATTTCCTAAAGCTATGAAGACAACGCGTTATAGAAATCAAATGACGCACAAAAGACAATCATTTACGGATTTTTACCATTTCCCCGCCACATCTTTGTCCAAAATTAATTTACGATGAATTTATAACAGTCTTTAAATGGATTAATTTACGACAGTTAATTATCATTTATCACTTAAAAGTTATAACACGAGTGGCATTGATGTTGGAACTAACTCGAAACGCAATTCAATTTGCAAGAAACATTATCTCTAGAATGTCCTTCAAGTGCTCCGAATGTTCTTATCTCCGATGACTAATCTGTCATGGTGCCTCAATGACTATCGGAATTTTTAGAATATTCGCTACGCATACAGATACAATAATGAAGTTTAATTCGTTCTGATTTTTTAAAGGAGTAACATCTACAAGCTGACATAATAGAATTGTTTAACTTTTCATGAAGAATGTCTACAGGACCTCAACAGCTGAAAACGTAGAATTATATATTAATCTTACAGATAAATTAAATATGCATTCCCTAAAGTTTTAAATTGGAACGTTTTTTCGAGGAGATTCTTCTTAATTTGAGACGTTGAGAAGACTTTTTATAATGAGACGTTAGGCGGAAAATTGAAGTTACTTAACGCGTAGACGTATAACGTAATGTGTTACCATCATTTATACCTCCCAAGATCTTTTATCTAGATTCGTTAGTGCAACAATGAATCTGTCAGCAACCGATGCTCACCGGATGCAGCGATGCGTTACCGGATCGGAAGCGGTTTCGTCCAGGATACAACATTTAACCTCCCACAGGAACACTTCGATTTATGAACTTTGCTCTGGGCTACATTTAATTGAACCACACAGAAGTTAATTATGTACGAAATATAACGTTGAAACGTCTAATGAGTGTATTAAAATTTTTGTTTCTGTAATTAAAACAAAATATGGTCTCAGTTTCACTGTGAAAATTTTAATTTGGTTTTTTTTTGGTTGCAGATATAGACAATAATCCCGGCTAAAGTAGAGCCTACTGAAATTTGATAAACGTAAGTACATCTTCAACTACTTGTTTCAGATACATACAGAAAATAGTAATATAAAACCCAACGCCAATGTTGATAATTTTTCGTGCGTACATGAATTCCAACTGGCACGTACAAAATGTCATATATTGGCGGTTTGTATTAGTTATCGATCGTCGGTTTTCAATTAAATATGTACGGTGCATAATATTACAGAGGCAATCGCATACGATTTTCAGGATCCCTTTGCGAGTATCCTTTGTCGGCACTCCGTTCGCTAGATAATTGAAATTATATCCCCCCCCCCTCCCCCGCACGCTTTTTGCCATGTGTTACACACTCGATCGACTATTCAATTTGCAGCTAAATCAACATCCGACTGTTGACATCAAATACATAATATACAGTTAATTAACCTGGGAGGCTCACCGTTGCCTCTTATGCTAGCGAAACCGCAGTCAAGGGAACTCATATGCCATCCATCCGCTTTCCTGAAATTAGCGGAGGTTCACCCTATGATGTTATTATGACTTACTATAGGAATAATTGTTATTTATTTAACGCCATTTAGTAAGGAAGATCATTCGAGTAGAACGATATATTCTATGACACTTTTGTTTTCCAATAATAAATGCATTAAAGAAAGGGGACAACACGACGAGTAGATTAAAATGTGTAAAGATAAAATTTGTAGACCATATACGACATATATAGATTTACAAGGCCTGCCTAAAAGTGTGGGGTGCTTTTCCAAACTTTCGGAAATACGTCAAAAGTAAATTTAAGGAATTTAATTAATTGATTAATTAATTATTTTCGAATCTCCTTTTTCCAATTATTTTTAACCAGTCGTACCTCGCTCCCTCCTCACACACTTCTTCATTTTGCGTTACTTGGATCTCCTGCACCATCTCGTCTAGGGAATGCAATCCCTCAGCAAAATCTCAATCCCGGAATTTGCGGGATCTCGCAAAACTTTAAATAAATTGGCAAATAAGCAATTCTGTGCGGTTAACTTCTGTATTAAAATAAATCGCTAATTATCACAATATTTAACAAAAAAGTACCTTCGGCCTAACTTAGAACTCAAAAAAAAACCTTACCTGTAAAGCACAAAAAGTCTTCTAAAGTGCCTCAAAAATCATAGTACATTTTTAACGAAAAAAGTTTAACAATTATTTAAAAAATAATTCGCCGTTATCAGTTTCATTAACAAAGTGAACAGAGTCGTCCCCTTGGTCGACAAATTCCTCAGTCCCGCAAATCCCTCGATTTATGTGCGGGATTAATATCGCAAAAATGCTGCAGAATCCCGGTATTTCGGGATCCCGCAATCCCGGTATTACATTCCCTAGTTTCTAGTCTATAACCTTTGATTGAGAAGTCTGATCGAAAAAGTACGAATTGTTTTGAATTGTACGCACCAAAATTAATAAGAAAAGTGTTTTCCCGAGAAATTTTGGTGCAGTCGATTTTTGGTAAAAAAGGAAGGTTATACACTGCCTTTTTTTGAGCCCCGACAAAAAAATTGTCTCAGATCGACCCGGAAAAAAAATTTTCTTATAGAATGTGGCCTGTAGAATCCATAATTTCAAACAATTCCAAGATTGGGCTACTAGTTCAAAAGTTACAGCCCTTTGAATTTTCTTTCGAAATTGGTTTCTAGTCTATAACTTTTGATTGAGAAGTGTGATCGAAAAAGTACGAATTGTTTTGGATTCTACGCACCAAAATTAATAAGAAAAAGTGTTTTCCCGAGAAATTTTGGTGTAGTCGATTTTTGGTAAAAAAGGAAGGTTATACACTGCTTTTTTTTGAGCCCCGAAAAAAAAATTGTCTCAGATCGACCCGGAAAAAAATTTTCTTATAGAATGTGGCCTGTAGAATCCATAATTTCAAACAGTTCCTAGATTGGGCTACTAGTTCAAAAGTTACAGCCCTTTGAATTTTCTTTCGAAATTGGTTTCTAGTAGGGAATGCAATCCCGCAGCAAAATCTCAATCCCGGTATTTGCGGGATTGTTAGATGTTAATCCCGCGGGATCCCGGAATTTGCGAGATCTCGCAAAACTTTAAATAAATTGACAAATAAGCAATTCTGTGCAGTTAACTTCTGTATTAAAATAAATCGCTAATTATCACAATATTTAACAAAAAAGTACCTTCGGCCTAACTTAGAACTCAACAAAACTACTCTGGTATAAATTTTCCTTTCGGATCCCGGTTTGAGTGTTCTGGTTAAGACGGGTTGTCTGGAGTCCCATCTGAGGTGTTACTGGGGGATTTTGGATGATCACTATTCGCTGGGTCCTTTAATCCTTGGGACTTTTGGCAAACTGCCTGAATGGTTTGTTGGTAATTAGCCCGATTTGACTGGTACACCATAGTGCAATAATAATTTTGTTTATATTTTCTACCTGCTCCCTTACAGTAGATCGATCCTGTCGTGTAAAACACATAAGCTTGCCTGTGCAAGTAATTCTGAATCTTGCCTCGGCCGCTTGAGGGCGGGGTGCTCTTACTGAACGTTAAATTCTCTATCTCCGTAGAGGTTGATGTATACAGCTTCTATGTGTGACTGCCGTTACTATAATCCCTTGCTCAGGGTGGTTACAGTGGGGAGATGTCTTTCACAGTGAGTAGGCTATACTGCTTGTACCAATATCTGTCATCAAAAGGACTTTTTAAAACTGGCCCTGATAAGGACCGGGGTTACCTCTGTATATCACAATACAATCGCAAACGAACGCACTTTTGTCCGGTGTCCTGGATAGTTTTAAAACTTGTTTAGACATAAGATTAGATTGATGTACTTCCTGCGAAGCAAGACGGGCTCAACTGTAAACACCTTACACCAATACCTATGGATTTGTTTTTATGTTTAAGGCTGCTTTTCGAAAGATTGCTTCGCAAATAAGTACTTAATTAAATCAGTTCGCATATTTAATAGTTGTGATCCTTGAACTTATGGACATCAAGTCAACACACTTAGCTGGACCTTGCTTCGAGAATTCGCTTTCAAAATAAGCCAACTATGTTGTTAAAGTAGGAAATCTTTCCCCAAACCGGGAGAAGTATTCCTTTTCTCTTTCATTTATCCCAAAACTATTTCAGATCACGACAAAACTGTAGGCTAATATTTGACCTGGGATTGCGCATAAATATTTAGGTTTCAATTGTATTTTCCCTCACAGAACATAGTAATTTAACAGTCTACTGGTACTTCCAGATCGACATATAGTGTGTGCTGCAAAAGTATTATAGGTATTACATAATTTACCGACTGACAACCTAACAATTCGTCTTATATGTACTATTATTGAAACTATTTGCGATGAATAAATGGCTCATTATATTTTACTAATTCAACAAGTAGCGTGGAGAATTGTCCTGAAAGCCATTTTGCATTTCTAAGATGCTATTCCTTTGCGGTACTGCAGTTACGTGGAATATGTAATTTATGTCGACGACTGAAAGGATAAAGTGTATATTTCTATGCAATTGCTGGATAGATTAGTGCGCTGTAATAGTTCATGGGAAATGTCTAAACTATTTCAATTTGAAATGCTGCAAGTGCAGAAACAGCCAATTAAATTGAGAACGTTTTCTATTTGGTAAACATTCGCGCGTTACTCGTACAGATATAAAAAAATGTAATCGTGTGTCAATGGAACAACGAGCAAAACCCGTGCAAGTCTTTTTATCCAAATAAGGCTTTAATGGAATTGCAAACGGGAATTTGTCTTCATGTATTTTTAAAGCATACCACATCTACCTAAGTAAAGCGTTCAAGTATGGATAATTATAAATTGCGTATTGCGTTCCATTTTTCGGTACTTCCAATTTCCGCCTTATACTTGCTAATAATCAATTAATGTTCCATTTGAATTTTGCGACCAAACTAACGACCAAGAAACAATATACCTACCCAGAAACTTCGAAAGGAGAGACACAAGATAAATGTTTTTTCACACTCAGTTAAATTGCTAAATTTAATGATAAATTAACTTAGGTGTCACAAAATAAGATCAAGATGCCCAGAAGGGAAAGCTGTTTACTGGTCGTGATTTTGATTAACGGACTGAATTCGTATATAAAAAATGTCAACGGAGATTATTAACAACCGCTTCCTCCTAAACTACAGACGTTTCACATTTCGGTAATCCCCAAGTTTATTTCAAATAGGTTTCGGCTTCATTATGTATAAATATGGCGTAATGAAGTAGGCGTTTTCATGTAATGCTTTACTTTGTGTTAACAAATTAAGTTTGAATTAAGCTTTTGTTTGTTCGTTGGATTTAAACGCATGTTTGCCTTTCCCGTACGAACATCAAAACCTTTTTCTTTCAATTTCCTGAAAAGTACCAAGTTCAGTTTAAAGTCCCTGGATATGTTCCCATCAACGAAATTCTCTCCCTTTTAACGTAAGTAGTTGTGATTTAACTCATAACTAACTTTCAAACCCGTTCATTTTAAGTTAGAAATAATTGGGGAAAATAAAACACTAGCTATAAGCCATAATGTTATACTTCCTTTCCTGGAAAAATTGTAACAGATCAGACCTACACGCAACATCATGCGTTTCATAAATTTTGTAGGCAATAATTTACCTAAAAACCCCAATAAAACTGTCAAACGTAAAACGGACTTGGG
This sequence comes from Photinus pyralis, assembly GCF_008802855.1. NCBI lineage: Eukaryota > Metazoa > Arthropoda > Insecta > Coleoptera > Lampyridae > Photinus > Photinus pyralis. The sequence continues at coordinate 8,992,619 of NW_022170510.1, forward strand.
GTAAGTTAATCATCCGTGCCGATCGCGGCGACTGAAGGTTATTGTATGTATGCAATTAGGCTCATCGTTCATTATGAAAGGGTACATGCGTGCCTTACCTCAGAAAAGTTAATATGAATTATGCATTTGATTTCGAGCGTTATTAGTAATAATTACTAAAGGTACCTTCTTGTCTTAAGTGTTAAACGCTATGCCTGCTGAATGTGATTTTGTGTCTGCAGTTAATTACTGCTTCGTCTTTAATGGGGACCCAACCACCCCTACCTCGCAGGGATACGTCGAGCACAGGGTCAGTATCCATACCTATAGCTGGTGTTCTTGGTCCGACGTTGTGCTAAAACCTTCCTTATCGTTACGTTTCGATCCGGTCGCAGTTGTAAGGCCCCGTACCGGATGGAGCATACGTTGGTCATGTAGAAGTGACCACTATTGGGTACCTAGACACTTTGGAAGACCTCCCATTGTAATCTTACCTGGAGTTACGTTTCGGCAGTAAGTGCTCCGGGTCAATTTAAAGGTGCGTAAGGGCATTCTGATCGGTGGCAGCGCTATATACCCCAGGAGATCGGTGGAACCCCGAGTTCGACGAGACCGCCGTGTTGGATGGCGGACCCCAGGATTCGTGCGAACCGGCAGATCAGTGTAAGCGCCACATGTCTGGCCGTTCGGACCTCACCGCGTTGGAAGACTGCTCGTTCATTGTGAGGGTTTGCATCTAGATAGCCCTATAGTATATGGACGAGAGGGTTATGTATTCTAGGTACCTGCGGGCCCAATTGCCATAAGGCCCCCTTCATGAGAATCACGTTTGCAGCGTAAGTGCGTCAATGAGACACCTCTTGCAGACCCCCGTTTAGATCCACGCATTGGGGTAGGGATTGCACCGGAGGCATATGGGGACCAGGACGTGAGAATGTCCTCTCGTTAACCCCGCGTCTAAATATTGCATAGATATTGGAGTGTTGCTGAGTAACATGATTAGAGTAGCTGCAGCTGAATGCAAGACAGCTCATCCTTGTGTTTTTTTTAATTACCGTGGTCCAGGCCGAGAGCAGCCATGGAGCAGGTCCTGACGATTTAGGGTGAGTGATATTGTTGATTATATTGCTGTGCCCCTCATATATAAAGGAATTGACTGATGTTAAGTAATTATTGACATCGATGTGTATAAAAGATGTCACGTTTCTATAAGCATCGTCCCCTAAAATGTAAGCCAATACCGGGGAAAGGTAAGGCCGGTAATTTGGAAATAAGTGGTTATTTGAACCTAAGCCATTTTGGAGCAGCTGTAATAATAAGTAACAAACATTATCATAAGGGTAGAATAAGAAAATTGTTCGGGGATAATGTCTAGGTTGTTACGTTCAAAATTACAGTTAGATAAGCACACGGTAAGCTCAGGCAAAGTAGACGTGTGTCGGGGTAAGTAATGGGGTTCTTGTATACTAGCCAAAATGAAGTAAAAGGGAAATATAGTAATAGGCGCGACTTAGTCATTAATAATTTAGTAGTTTTAAATTTGACTCATTTTTTTGCAAAAAGGGATCAACTCGTAGTCAGGGAAATTATCAATGACAAAACAGGCTTCAGCAGAAAACAACGGAGCTATAATTGTTAAATGACTATTAGACAAATGTGATGATTACAATTCGATGGTATCGAAAACCAGTATGTAATCAAACGTTATATAAAGGAACCGTCGAATCGCCTTTGAACTTGGTAGTAACGGTCTCTTGAGCTCAGAAGGGCGCTTTTTTCCCTTATCTATGACAGATAATACAAGCAAACAAACAAGAGCGATCATGAATAGGCCGGCACAAAGGGAATTTGAAGCTGACCATTCGACACGTTTTCCTCCCGAAGCGGAACTAACAAAAAATGAGTTACTTATTGGGTGTCTCTGCTATTTATCAACCTAGCCGGTTTCCTGGACCTCTCAGCGGCCCTTATGGGGGTTTTATATTCTGGGCACGCCATTGTCCACGAGGCGTGTGCTTCAATGTGACAGACGAGACACTTATTTTGGTAGTGACCCTTCTCTCTGTAATTAAGGCACTTGTCTTTCAACTCTCTCTCACTACACCTACCCCCTCCCATGTGCAAGCCCCAACACAGCCCACGCTTATTCACCTCCACCCTCTTCTTAATGAAACATCGCGTGATTCCCACCCACATTCCGCCTATGCTCTCCATGTTCTTCGGTATGTGGATCCTTTCCGATATCCCCCCGTTAGCTGCAGTGCTCATGTCTGACCCCTCGACCATTTCCTTAGCTTTTTCACCCAGTGCATTTATCACCACCTCTTTAATGTCCTCTTTGGTGTTGTCATCTACCTCGCGTATATAGTAGGTGACTTTATCTGATTCTTCGCGGCATTTATGTATGTTTAGGGAATGGGCGTTGTTTCGTATTTAGATTCGGCGAGGTATTTAAGTAAAAATCTGGTGGAAGAGCGGAATTCTTACTGAACTTTTCGGCCGAGCGCTACTCTTCTCGATCTCGTATTGATTTTTTAACCGAACCGACGGGGCAAATTTACATATTGCCGATTCGAACTCTAGCACTAGTACCTAAAAAATACAAGTGAATTCATAAGGAGAAACGGCAATTGGCGTATAAATTATCACTATAATTGCACTACTTCAAATCCAATTTGCTTACATCAAACAGTTAAAAAATACTGTGAACCGGATTTAATAGATCACGTAAAACTTCATTATTAATTAAAAGTTCGAACTGAAAGCCGTAGTGTGTGGGCGAATCGTTGTCCTCGCAACCGAAGAGAGTGCCGCCATTTTTTAATGCGTTTAGTGAACGTGAGTGCCTTCAAAATTCGCTATGAGTTGCCATTTTTAGGGGAAGTTACGTAAAGAAACTAATTTATTGGTTGTGCATCAAATTTATGAACAAGACGGGCACCGGTAAAACGGTTAATGACAAATAATTTAAACTTTTATTTGCTGTTGTTAAAACCGTACGTTGCAAGGTACATTTATTCAATTGGTAATACGGGAGGTCCCTTCGTACTGTCTAACACGTTCCACTGTCCAATTTTCCAAATTGCTACTGTCTTCTAAAGGAGAAATTCAACTGACAATTGGGAGAAACTTTCAGCGCATCGATAAAAGTAAGTTATTTTGAATGTTTGTATTGTGTCATTGCTATATTCCTGAAGAGGTCGATTTACACGGGTTTATCCTATGAACGGATTTGTGTATTTTTTTATAAGTACACTCAGGGGAAAGATAGCGGTAATTTTATTTTTTCTTTAATGGTAAATTTAGAATTTCAAGTCGAGTAATGCCAGTCTTTGGTGCGGGTTTTAAATTTTTGAAGTCAATGAGTATTTATTTTAGAGCATACGATTTTTGATTTTCAGATTATAATAGGAGATAGGGAACCAACGGTCCGCAATGTAAGAGTAATTAAAAGTTTATTTATTACTGAGCTAGCCGCGGTATTAATTATTCTTTGCATTAGATTAGTGAAATTTTTACCAGTGCCGTAGAAATTAAATTTTGTTTTAGAAGCGGAGGGTGTTCAACTCCTGTAAGTGTAACTAGTCAGTTACAGAGAATACAAAATGCTGTTGGAATTTCGGCACGCTCTTTAACTTCGTCGCCACCCATGGATCAGTCACAAACCACCGTATTTTCCGGATATCACGAAATCACGTTATGTATTCATATCATATCAAAACTACACTTCTCAAAATGAGGCAAAATTAGTAGGTAGTAGTAAAGCCATCATAAATGACAGTGGCACACGACTTTGCCAGGTTTACGTTCGCAATTACAAAGTACTTCTCTCTCTACGTACTACTCAGTGCACAATAATAATTACTTTCACTTAAAATGCACCGCCAGGTTTCACAAACGTACAGTTATGTGTAAAAAAGTGGTATAGGCATTTTTGCGTTTTTTCCGTCTGTTCAAAATTGCAATTGTTAACGAAGTTCTTGAAGTGCAATAATTCCACTGGGACTAACGGTCGTTATTACGTTAATCAAACAAAATATACTGTTATCGGCTTATATACTCAGAACAATAGAATTATTAACGCATTCCTTCCTACTTTGAAATTACTAATGAATAAACATTGCATGGAATATCATATTATTTTCGACGTAAGTGTCTAAAATTGGAGAGCACACACATGATAATATCAAAGAGATGTAGCTCATTGTCAAAATGGTCGTTAAAGGTTATCCAACAACGCAACTCGGCAATTGCCAGAGCTTTTCATTTACAGATGGAAGCGAGGGGTTAAAATAAAGGTTAGCACTAACACGAGGCCCTTGTTGGTGATCCCAAACGGAAATTAACCAATTTTCAGCCGAAGCAACCTTGCTCCGCAAAATATAACTGTGTAGATAGAGACTAAGAAAATATCCATTCTTAGACAACCGCGTACACGTCTTATCAAAAGGGTTTTGTGTTTTTTAAGCAAATCGTTAAAACTTTTGTACTCGAGGCTTATCTTTTATGATACGAAGGTTTTGCATCCGAATCTACATTTTGTAATACTTAGACTCTTATTACATATTGCATAAAAGTACGTATAGAGGCGCCCCCTTATTAAAAAATTAAGGGAAGTAACGCGAAGTAGTTACCCACGCTCGTTTTATGGTGGCAGTCAGGTTTTAAGTAAACTGTAAACTCAAAATATAATTTTAAGTTTTACTAAACGAACGTTAAAGTATCGTACTGGAGAGAAATTCTAGGGAAATTTAACTCCTTTTTCAGTTTTAAACTGCTGACTAGACTTATTTCAATAGGAAAATAAAAGTTTAAAATGTTACCCAAAGTAAACCTAGTTGAAGTTAAAGTAAATAATTGCACCAAAAACTTTGCTAATTTACTTTTCTTATCTATAGGAATAATTTTCAAGTTGAACATGTACCGATCTTTGATTTATACACGCCGGATAAACTTTATCGTTGGAAATAATTATTAGGAGCAGGGCACGAAAATATCGTTAATTAAAATCTGTTTTACATACAATTCGTTGCTTAATAATGATATACCGACCTCTCCCTGTAAAGTTTGTAATAATAATGTGTTGTAGTATATTTAACTCTGGGTCTATTTTTCTATTATGTTGAAATGGATTTGATTGTAGCCAATTACTTATACATGGTTTTCTTTTTTTAGTATTACATTATATCCAAATGGCTTTTATTTACTTCATTTCTGTAAAAAATTTACGCCGTAAAAACTTCCCTTTGGAGTCCCAATCCTCTTCACTTACTCAATCAATAAGAATTTTAATCATTTCCTGATTTCAAGCTAACAATAAACAGAAATAAAATTTGTGTAGAATTCTTACTTTTCCCGAAAGGAGTGCATGAAATTAATCGATACCAGTGAGTGCACATTGTGGACACCAATGTACTAGAATGTACGATTCAGAAGATTTTGTTAATTATATGCAATGCGAACCACTATTGGAATAATTCACTACAAGGTAAATTCTTTTCAATTAACGTTAATTAATTGCATTAGAGATATAATATTTGCAAATAGCTATATAAATCTGTGTCTGATATGAATAAATGCAACAGATGGGAGCGTTGGTCAGGAACGGACTTAATCAATTAAAGTTAGCAGTTACATATTTGTGTATGTTCTCTATCATTAATGAAAATTAAGCCGCACAAAACATGCGTTCGGCTGTCAATTATTTGTAATGGAAAATGGAATTAAGTTTTCTAATTACGCAAGCTGCTAGTAACTTATATTAACTTAGCTGAAAGGATTAATTAATTCCTCCTCTTAGAATTTTAATTTGATCACTTCATGAATATGCATTGATGTATTCCAAAAAAAGTCTTAGGTTGGTTTTAAATTGTTTACTACAGCTGACAGTAAGCCTAAGTAGTACCTTATACCCTGATACCAGTCTAAGTTCTTGTAGTTAATAGGTCCTGAGTACTGTCATTTATGCGTTTACTCGTTAGACCGAAATAAAAGGGGCACGGTCAACGAAAAAGATGCTTTCCTTCCGGCTGCACACTTATCGGGAAATATAACATGGCACACAAGCCAAAATGCCATACAAAGCAAATATTTTTTTATTAAAAGTTAGCCAAATAGATGGCGAATCGGTTGAATTCGTTACGGTTCGGTACGCGCCGTTCCGGTGGGTGTAAGGATACTGCAAGTAGTGTAGAAATTGTTTAGTAGGCCTATGCTCAGTTAATCATACGTAAAGTAAACGTTAACACAAGAAACTTAACAAGGTGGTGGGTACCTAGGTGTTTTGAAAATTTAGAACGCGTATCAGGTTGCCATTGCGTATGCGAGTGTGTGGCTTTGGGTTAGATTAAGACATGAAAGGCAGTTCGGAACAATGCACTGACTCGTTTAGTATCCATTCAGGAACACCTGAACCTCGATTCCGTGTTGGAAGTCAATCAATTCGTAAAACGGCGAGTCTGTGCTTCGATGCCGCCCTTATCAAGTTGCAATTTGACCACAGTCTGTACAGATTATTTTATTCAGATGTTGAGCTACAAAAAATTGGTTCTTACTATTGCACTCCCTTGAATGATATCTTTGAGCAGTTTTTGTCATTTGGAAAACCAAACGACAAAAACTTCTCATTTGACTAATCTGGAAACAAAAGAACTGACAGAAGACGATCTCTAAAATTGTAACTTAAAATAAAATAAAACACAAGACACAACGAAAAATCTAGGGCCTAACTCTATGATCTAGGAGGTCTGGATCTGAAGGTGAATGGTATAATAAGCAAGTGTATTTAAACTTGTCTCACTACAGTAACTTACAGATATCGCTAGGTGTTAAAAATGACAAGGCCAAAAAACACCCTCCAAGAAAAATTGAAAACTGGATCGCTTTGCCCGGAACGAAACGGCATAGTCCGACGTATCGTATTATCTAATAGTAATTGTCGGTGCTGGCCCCATAAATGATATAACCAAGGAATACTCAGTTTGATGTTTCAAAAATAATAGAATTGTCAGAATTGTAAAACCAATACGATTGTGTGCATGTGAAATATTTCGAAGGCGTTACGATATCTAGTCTGCTGTCAATATGGAAATTAGGATCAGAAGATCAGGCTGTGCCACTAGAAGTATTCCGCCGAACCGTTGAGGTTTTGAAAGAGAAACTGCTCCCGCCGACACAGTCCGTATCGGTATCACTAGAAGCTCAGTTGAAAGCCAGATCTGAAATTGATGCTATTGATGACCGAGAGAGAGAGTGGGCGTCTCGAATGCAAGCGCATTGAATTCCAGACTAGAGGAAGCAAGAATCCTCAAAGAAGAGAAACAACGTCGGAGCCAGCAGTTGTCAGAGTCCGAAACCTCAAGTTCTGAAGTCGCCTTTGCCGATGTGATCCCACTGAGTCAACAATAAGTTGATGACGAAATAGACAACTAAATAACGGTGGGATCCATCGAAAAAACACCACGGAGGCCATGAAAAACCACCACCGCCGCCGCTTGTGCAATCTGATACCGAAAATATGCCGTTGCATTCATCAGAATTTTCAGTTCAGACGAAAAATAAGGTCTGTTGCTAGACTCGCTCCCCACGATAATTGCATGGAATTCAGCAACTTCGTTCTGCTGTTCCTATTCTTCTCTAAGCTCGTTAACACCTTGTTTTTCCTCATCACAAAATGTTCTTCCTCATTTAATTCCACTGTTCGATGCCCTCATCTCTCCGCATATTCTACATTTTCTTTCTCCTACTTGTCTCCATTTCTCTTTCCCTCTCTCTTCATTTCCGCCTCTGAATCTCGCTTTGTTTTAATATTTTTTCTTGCTGCCTACAAATATTTTGGTACCTCTTCCCTTATTAGCTCTTTATAACGACTACTTCAGCGTGCGCTTTCTATCTTCACGCTCTGATGTTGTATTTGTACATCCAGATGCCTTGTTGCCACCTCACCTTCCATCTTCTCTCCTCCTTTCGACCAAAGCCAGTCTATATCTGGTTTTCTCTTCACGCTCTCATATTGTATTTGTACATCCAGATGCCTTGTTGCCAGCTCACTTTTCATCTTCTCTCCTCCTTTCGACCAAAGCCAGTCTATATCTGTTTTTCTCTTTGTTCTTCCCACATTCCCTTTGCGTTAATCCATGTCAAGTATTCTTTCAGCAATTTGCTTCTTCTATCGCCCCTTTCCTAGAATCGTACCATTTCGTCGCCATTTTTGTTTTTCTTCTGATATACAATTTGCACCCCCATACGTTCCGTACATGAACACCCCTCTCACCATTGAATCAGGTACATTCTTCTTCTAAAATCATTGTTGAACCCTCTCTCTCCAATTCTCCACACCCGTCTCATTTCCACCGCCTCCTTTTTCGTCAATCCTTTTATTTGCGAATTTGTCCCACTGTTTCTTTGCGTTTGGTATCCTAAATATTTAATTTCTTTTGCCTCTTCTATTTGTCCCCTTCTTTCCTTCCACCTCGTTTGGTTTTTTTCGTTTGCAAGCTCTTTTTTCGTTCGTGAGCGCTTTTTCCGCTTCCAAGCATTTTCCCAGCAGTTTTTTCCACTCACGAGCACTTTTTCCACTCTGGAGCGTTTTTTTTCGTTCACGAGCACTTTTCCCGAGTGCTCGCGATAAACCGCTCAAGTACTTTTAGGAGTACTTGGAACTCACAAAGGGTTTCGCTTTGCAAAACAGCTCAATGCTCGCGAGCATTTTTGAAACAATTAGAGCGCTCATCGCTTGAGCTGTTTTTTAGACCGTTCGACCCAGCTCTGCCCTCAATCTTGGCTCTTTATATACTTATACATTATACATATACTTTGATTCTGTCCTTTAACTTCTTGTCAAGTTTCCCATCTTACATTATCTTTCCGCCCTTTTTTCTAAAAAAAAAATTGAGCCCAACACTATTGGGGGGTGGATCCAACTTTAAAATTAGTCGCGCTAGGTCAATAGGGCACAAAAAGTCAAAATTTTACCCAAAAAACAAAATGGTTGTGCTAGGCGAAATTGCCCCCACACTATTGGAGGGTGGCGCTAGCTCCAAAATTTGTGGCGCTAGGTCTGACGAACATAGCGCTTGCTTTTGGAAGTGATCGGACGCAATGAGCGTTAACATGGCACCCCCTCCCCTTCACTCCTCATATAACATTTTCAGTTTGAGCTTGGGATAGCGACCACTAAGTTTAAATGTCACTGTGAACCTAATGCTTAACAAAAAATTTGAAGAAAGCAATAATGAAGCAAAAACGTAGCGCAAGGTGAAACGATTTCGCTGTACTAATATAACTAATTTAGTTAAATTAAAAAAAAGGAACTAGGCCTATTTAACAAGAACGAATTTATGTATAATGAAAAGGAATAATAGATAGGGGAATAACATAATTCCTTTTCTCCCCCAAAATTGCTAACTCGAACCCTCAATTCCTATATATACAGAAAAATATAAACCTATACCGTCTTCTCGAATACGGAAAAGACCCCGTTTCTATAAGATGGAATGGAAAAATTCTGGTTTGAGCAGTGCTAATAACCGTATCAGTTGATGCACATTGAGATACCGAGATTTGCACCCTCAAACCGTAAACAAAAATAATCAGAATGAAAGCTTGAGATTCAATTTATGTGTTACAGCTTTGTGTGTAGGTATCGATAGTTTCGCTTCGAATTCGCAATTTTGTAATCTTAGTCTTTAATCGTGCCAAAACAGTAAACGCATTTGCTTTATTAAAAAAATGAAATATAAACTTGCATAAATGCCATATATAACGCTGAGATTAAATGTGATAAAAATGTGAAAGGTAATATGTTTAATTTACACGCACCGTTTAGGGTGGTGAATGATGCGGTAGCCCCTTTTGCGTGACCACATGAAACGAGCTTGAAGTAAGCGTGTTGCATTACACCGTAGATACTTCAGATCACCCCTAATATGACTTAAAAATGTTTTCAACTTTGCGTGATTTTAATTATTATCTTTAGGAGCTTTAACAGTAATAATTTGTGCCAACCCACCGACGTTTTTTGATGGTTTAATAAACCACCACTTACCCACAGCTATCGCATTATAGTCATCTACATTTCTGCTGCATTGTGTGTTGTAGTACAGCCTGGTCACGAAATTCATAATTATAAACTAAAATCGATCCCCTTCCCAACATCAAATTCTTTCAAAACGGACGCACGTCTCTGCGTTATGCCTATTTTTCTTATTTCCAATTTCTTTCAATAAACGTGCTTGCGATATGAAGTCCTAACAGGTCATGAAATCCCAAAAAGATTTCCTGTATTACGTCACGCGTTTTATCTCTGTTGTCCATCGAAATGACAAATTGTGTTATGAAACTTTCAGCAGAATTTTGATTGCAACTACTTGACTGTTATATACAGACCATTTCAAGCAAAATCTCGATTCTATTTTGATACGGGATGCAATCGACCGTATGCTCAAATCTGACGCCAATCATCTATTATGAAAGCACGCGAAGTGCCTCTGTTTCCGTTTGTTGTTATTAAAAACACGTCTCAAATGCTGAATATCCTTTTTTAAATGGCACTATAGTGTCTGACAGTTTACTGAACAATTTGTTTGAGATTAAGATAGATACCAAAAAATGGCACCACGTATTTTTCCAGGGTGACGGGAATTTTTTTTGTGTCATTCGTACTTGATCTTGTAACGGCTTAGTTACATTTACAGGGGTTGAACACCCTGCGCTCCTAAAACAAAATTTAATTTTTACGACACTGGTATAAATTTTACTGTAACAATTCATTTCTTGTAATGATACCACGGCTAGCTCAGTAATGAATAAATTATCATTTACTTTGATCACTCTCAAATAACTACTCATATAAATGGACTGGTATATTGGTATATTGCCTGGTACCAAATTCTTTTTAAAAACAAATTTACACGACTCAGGGCGCTAAATACAATTGAACCCGCACAAAAGAATGGTATTACTGAAATTGAAAAAATTTACCAATATCTTTGGTTTGGGTTCACTTATCATTAATAAAAAATACACAAATTTGTTCTCGTGGATCGACCTCCTCATAAACATTTATTATACAAAATCCCCAAAAACGGTTGACTCCTGTTTTCACCCAATGCCAAAATCAAATCATTTCTCCTGGTGAAAGCTAGCAGAAACTCAAAAAATTAGATGGTGGAACGTTTTGAGCAATACAATCGGACCTTTTGTACTGTTACATAGGTGAAGTTTGGCTATTCGTTGAAAATTACTTTCGAAAGATGGTTGACGCCACTTGAACCAGGAACAAACTGTGCGTCAGGTTTTTCGCTCTTTATTACTTGAAATTTTATTTATTCCCGGCAATAAATACCAATATGCCGCAGTATGGGAATGTCAAAATTTACCCTTTATAACTTAGGGTTCTCAGGCATGAATTAATTGTCTTAAGGGTTGCCGTTTTATTTATAATTTTGTTAGCATCTCATGTAGACAAATTACATAACATAAATCCGCCACCCGATCGTCTCCGCTACGCAAGGAAGTTCTTTTTCTGCATAAACCAGCAATGTATTTTAGTTTACTACTATCTTAGAAGACACACAGTTTCTCTAGCATTCATTAATTAATTTAATAATTAAAATATAACGTGTGATACCGCGACTAATGGTTATTTTTGCCGAATTCATTGATCGAAAAATTCCCGAAGGTAGATGGTGTAGGGAGCCCTCTAGCGTATTTACTTTTTTATTAATTTGTTGTCGTTAGATTTTTATGAATGTTACAGTAGTATAGTTATGTATCTTTTTTGGGAAAGTTACCAGCGCCAGTCTGACGAGCTATAACACAATGTTAATGTGTTTGACGTCTCCAAAGCAGCTAAATCATGTTGACTCCCGATGAGACTATAGAGCTGCGTGTGAGATGCAAGGTTGCAGTTTTTAAAACGCTTGTGGGAAATGCGTACGTGATTAGTTGGAGCAGGCAATTTAGCTACTGATCAAAGATGGCCGATATTAGCACCAGTGGTTTTTGTAGAATTGAAAAAGTAGGGTCGGAGTAGAGAGGTTATCGGGGTATTCAACAATAGAGCGATAAAATGTTCCAAAAATCTTATACTACTCAATAGTAAAAAATGCGCAACCCTAAAGAAACCCTTTGATTGCTGAAAATCGCCCTCACAACCGCTTAAACTATTCAATTCGAATTTAAATCGCGCCTACACCCATAGTCAACAATAAAAAATGTTAAGAAAAATCGAATTACATAATAGCGCTAGCGGACTCCCGTTACATTATATACCAAATATAGTTCTAGCCATTTTTCTGGTTAGATCATTGTTGGATTCTTATTTTCATGTTAAAAAATTTGAAATAAGAAAGCTGCCGTTTATCCTCTCCTCCAAAAATCGCTTTCGCGGTACTCGCGTTTGGAGTTTTGACCTGTAACTTATTGGCGTTGGCCGAGTACGCGAAAATCCTTAATAGTGAATAGTGAATAGTGAAACTGGAAAATATAAAATATGGTCACCATTTGAACAGATCTGAGTGGTCCTAGGCCGAATCACTTAAACTATAATATTTTTCCTCCTCTATCGTTGGGCACAATCAGGGGTTTTAGTCTATAAATCTCGAGAAATTTTGGTGTAGTCGATTTTTAGTAAAAAAGGAAGGTTATACACTGCCTTTTTTTGAGCCCCGAAAAAGAAATTGTCTCAGATCGACCCGGAAAAAAAAAATTTCTTATAGAATGTGACCTGTAGAATCCATAATTTCAAACAGTTCCAAGATTGGGCTACTAGTTCAAAAGTTACAGCCCTTTGAAATTTTTTCGAAATTGGTTTCTAGTGTATAACTTTTGATTGAGAAGTCTGATCGAAAAAGTACGAATTGATTTGGATTCTACGCACCCAAGTTAATACGAAAAAGGTGTTTTCCCGAGAAATTTTGGTGTAGTCGATTTTTGGTAAATAAGGAAGGTTATACACTGCCTTTTTTTTAGTCCCGAAAAAGAAATTGTCTCAGATCGGCCCGGAAAAAAAATTTTTTATAGAATGTGGCCTGTAGAATCCATAATTTCAAACAGTTCCAAGATTGGGCTACTAGTTCAAAAGTTACAGCCTTTTGAATTTTCTTTCGAAATTGGTTTCTAGTCTATAACTTTTGATTGAGAAGTCTGATCGAAAAAGTACGAATTGATTTGGATTCTACGCACCCAAATTAATACGAAAAAGTATTTTCCCGAGAAATTTTGGTGTAGTCGATTTTTGGTAAAAAAGGAAGGTTATACACTGCCTTTTTTTGATCCCCGAAAAAAAAATTGTCTCAGGTTGGCCCGGAAAAAACATTTTCTTATAGAATGAGGCCTGCAGAATCCATAATTTCAAACAGTTCCAAGATTGGGCTATTAGTTCAAAAGTTATAGCCCTTTTAATTTTCTTTCGAAATTGGTTTCTAGCCTGGTCACAATCGTTCCATGCAATTTCTATTTAAGAAGTAGCAAATAGTGTTTTGCTTTTTGTAAGGGTAAGGGATTGACACGATTGGATTCTATACAATTCGATCAAGTCAGGGTGCGATTTGTGTCAATATTTCAGTGATTACGGCGCAGAAGCCTGGACCCTTAACAAAAAAGCTACAGGCCTTCAAAGTGTGACTCTACCCAATAATTCCGAAAATCCCGTGCACGGCCAAGATAGCAAACGCTCAAAACCATCATCAGCAGGAAATGCAAATAAGAACCACCAAAAATACCAACTAATGCCACTCATCCTGGAGGACAAGATTGAAGACAAGAAGCGTCCAGGTAAACCGAAAACGGTTTGACAACTGTGATATATATAAAGGTACAAAGAAGGAATACCACAAAATTAGCACAATATATTGATGTACAAGAGCACAATTTGTAAACATTTACAGTCAATCCCAAATAACACAACTACCTACGTACATTGTACATACATAGTACGCACAGAGCTGGATTTACGGACGTACAGTTCACGTACATGGTGCTTTATTTTTGCACTACTTTGTGTATTTTGTACATTATAGAGTTATAGTTTGTGATCGTACACAAACGGACGTACATCTGACGTACATATTTGTCCCATCGTACGTAAAATCGAACAAAAAAGTACGTACCGTGGACAATGCATGCTACATGGGATAGGAGAAACGGTTATGATAGTAGAAGTGGATTTTTCAAGCGATATGAGATGAGTTGTGTCTTGTACCCATATGCCCTTCGTGGTTTTTCGCTCTTGAAAACAAAATGACGATAAAAATAATCATCACGGCATTTTACATCGCCGGCAATAGCAGTTTCCCTATCATGTTTCTTTTTATTTGCGAAAACTTTCTACGTATCGTATGCACTGAACAGTTTTCATGTAAAGGTATAATCGAATTTAAATAACGTGCCTGTTAACTCAGGAAGATAAATTCCTCGGTAGGTCAAATATAATCAAATCATCAAAGAAAAGAATCACAGCCAATATGTTGGAAAATACTCTAATAAAAGACTGCTCAAGTGCAAGACATCGATTTCATATATAAGCATCAGGCGGGAGATATATAAAGCTAGAAGCACAGGGGGTATTTTTTGCTTAATTATCTATTAATCAATCTTTTCTCGAACGTAGCTTATTTCGTGGTGTTGACATGCAAGTTGTAGAGGAGATCTTTTTCATGTGCCACCCCAAATCGGTTTTCATAATTGGATTGCAATCGATGGAAAAGCATGATAAAAAGTGTTTTAGTTATAGGTATTTTTAAAGTAATTAACTCAATGGATCAATGGGATTGTAACGTTATAGGAACTGCCTTTAATGTTTCACAATCAGCTAATAAGCCTTCATGAAAGGGTACACTAGCATACAATATGAAATAAACCGATTTGTGAACGGTCAACTGAAAAGCTTTGTCCGGAGTTGCACAAATACTACATGGCTTCATGACATATGAGAGCATTTATCATGATATCCTAGGGTCCATTAGATATTGCAATGGGGATTTTCAAATGCAAAGAATACAATTAAATGATTTATTAACATTTTTGTTTCCCAATTATTTAGACATGCGTTTCGTGTTTAATTACGTTTTATGGATTTTATCTGCAGCTCAAAAGAGCGATGGCTATGGAGTTGACGGGAATTGAATTAGAAAACAAAACACACAAGAAAGATTTATTTTACTGATATTTTCATGGGTATTCAATGTCTACGTAACAAACATTTTAAAGTATTTGTACTGCGCTATTCGCAACTTAATGTTATTTTGGTTGACGGATCCACAGCAGGCATTGTTTTAGATTTCTACGTTGAAAATAGTGTAGATATGTGCTATTAATTAAAGAACAACGTCAATATAACGCCCACATTTGTGCAGGATATTAAATTTTGACGACGTTCTCATGTGTTAGTATGTCACGCATCTGGCGTACACACATAGTGAAATCTTTCAGACGATGAAGGTTGATTCACGGTGAAGAATTATAGGAAAGTTATCAACATGCGATGACGTTGTTGGAAAAATGGTCAAACGAAACCTGGAATAATGCTACTGAATTAGCTAATGAATAAACTGTCTCCTCTTTCTTATGAATAAACGCTGGACATCCTTCACATAGTACTAGTTTTGCACTAAATTTGTCTCACAAAATATTAGCGATCATCAGAGGGCCCAGGGTTTAGGGCGACGGTGACAACTGGCACAGAATTTGTAGGCTTAAATTCAATGGAATATTTAAAAGAAAACAGAATTACAGACTGCCATCCACAACTTCAGCATGCTGTGAAGAGTACCTAGGTATTGTAAAGAATTAATAACAAAATTGGAGGTGTTAGTTACAATGAAAGCTGTAAATAAAAATTTTAATCTTTCAATTAGGATTTTAAAAGTTGGGAAGCATAAACAATAGAGAAAAACTTTCCTGCTTAATTACACGGGGCGAAGAACGTATAACAAATTATTCATAAATGTTCATAAGTAAAATTGTGAGGAGGGAGTAGGTATATTACCGCCATCGCCATAATACGGCCATTTAGTAGTATTAGAGTCCCTGTAATCACCGAAAAAAACATAAATCCATGCAAAAATACGCAACTTTTGAATAATCCCTTTATTAAGTTAAGCTCTTCAAGTCGACGTTAATTCCTATCAAAATTAGTAAACCCGAATAAACGGATATATAATTTGTTATTTATTGTTTTAAATCTCATAATAACGTTTTCATCCGTTCGGTGAACCTATCAGTCGATCAGTGATGTTCCTGAGGTAATTAGAAGCGAATCTCCTATACACAGCTGCAGAATTCTGTGCAGTAGAGATTAGTTGTTTTGTTTCCCACTGTAGGGACGTTGCGAACATGTAACATTTATTTTCAAGCGGTTCGAAAATTGAGACGAAAAAAGAAAGCCTGCCAATGCTTTGGTTAGAAAAGATTAATTAATTGGACTACTTACTACGGATTCGATGAAACGTACTGCCTGCTGGTCCAGCAAACTTCAAGGCGCTGTAAGTATGCCATCCCGCTGGACCTAGTCCCCTTCACTACTGTGAATCAATGTAAGAATGCTATCCAATTTATGAGTTATTTAGGAGCAGAGCTCGCTTAAATCACTAGGAATCTAAAATTTCTTATGGGGTGACCCAGTCTACTTGGATTCAGCCCCCCCTCCCCCTTCCCCCGCCCCACTGATTCGAATTACTTTATTCAAATTAAATTAGGTACAACTACGAGGTTCTTAAGAGCTTTCAATTAACAGGTAATTGCAATTTTTGAGCGCCACTCTTAAAAGAGCAAATGTATATAATAATTCAAAGAGCTGTAACTTTTGAACTAGTAGCCCAATCTTGGAACTGTTTGAAATTATGGATTCTACAGGCCACATTCTATAAGAAAATTTGTTTTCCGGGTCGATCTGAGACAATTTTTTTTTCGGTCCTCAAAAAAAGGCAGTGTATAACCTTCCTTTTTTACCAAAAATCGACTGCACCAAAATTTCTCGGGAAAACACTTTTTTTATTATTATTTTGGTGCGTAGAATCCAAAACAATTCGTACTTTTTCGATCAGACTTCTCAATCAAAAGTTATAGACTAGAAACCTGAGACAATTTTTTTTTCGGGCCTCAAAAAAAGGCAGCCTTTTTTACCAAAAATCGAATGCACCAAAATTTCCCGGGAAACACTTTTTCTTATTAATTTTAGCGCGTAGAATCCAAAACAATTCGTACTTTTTCGATCAGACTTCTCAATCAAAAGTTATAGACTAGAAACTAATTTCGAAAAAAAATTCAAAGGGCTGTAACTTTTGAACTAGTAGCCCAATCTTGGAACTGTTTGAAATTGTGGATTCTACAGGCCACATTCTATAAGAAAATTTTTTTCCGCCTCGATCTGAGACAATTTTTTTTTCGGGCCTCAAAAAAAGGCAGCCTTTTTTACCAAAAATCCACTGCACCAAAATTTCTCGGGAAAACACTTTTTCTTATTAATTTTGTTGCGTAGAATCCAAAACAATTCGTACTTTTTCGATCAGACTTCTCAATCAAAAGACTAGAAACCAATTTTGAAAAAAAATTCAAAGGGCTGTAACTTTTGAACCAGTAGCCCAATCTTGGAACTGTTTGAAATTATGGATTCTACAGGCCACATTTTAAAAGAAAATGTTTTTTTCCGTATCGATCTGAGACAATTTTTTTTTCGGTCCTCAAAAAAATGGTATAGTATGGTATTTATTGTTCTTGTTTTTACAAACTAAATTTGTTACAAAATAAATTTGTGGCAGTGTATAACCTTGTTTTTTTACCAAAAATCGACTGCACCAAAATTTCTCGGGAAAACACTTATTCTTATTAATTTTGGTGCGTAGAATCCAAAACAATTCGTACTTTTTCGGTCAGACTTCTCAATCAAAAGACTAGAAACCAATTTCGAAAAAAAATTCAAAGGGCTGTAACTTTTGAACTTCGAACTGTTTGAAATTATGAATTCGTACTTTTTCGATCAGAGTTCTCAATCAAAAGTTATAGACTAGAAACCAATTTCGAAAGATAATAATAGACGAAATTGTAAAAAACTCTGGCAAGATGGTTGATGGTACTACAAATGAAAATTCTCTCCATCAATCTTTTATTACTGTTGAGGAATTTCAAGAGTAAGTTCTTTTAACATATTGAGTAGGTATACATTCAGTTAGATTTGCTTCATTTCCTAAAAATTGCCACCATTTCCATTAATTTACCCAACATTTCTAGCATTGCCTCAGATTTCCCCAAATTTAATAATAATAATAATAATAATAATTTATTAGACCTTTGTAGCTATTTTTACAATAGATAAGGCTGGTCACACAAAGAGAATCAATAGGTATAAAACACACACATTGTATACAAATATTGGACAAACATTATTATTTACATGACATTCAAGTACTCTTGGATTGTGTAACAACACTTTACAATGAGTAGGTCTTTGAGCACATTTTTGAACGTGTTTGTGTTAGTGATATTCTTGATGTCAGGTGATAGTACATTGTAAAGGTAACACCCTGCGTACTGGACCGACTTCTTGAATTTTGAGTGATGGCATTTCGGAAGATACAAATTATCTCCAGATCTAGTGGAATATTCATGGTTGTCGCGGTTTCGTTTTAAAACTAGTCGGTGTTTATGAATGTACACTAAAATTTTTAACAAGTAAACTGACACAAAGGTTAAAAGTCTATTATTTCTAAACGTGTCTCTACACGATTCGTTAAATTTTAGATTGTATATACGCCGGATTACTCGTTTTTGTAAGGTAAACACTCTACAAGCTTCTGTTGATTGTCCCCACACGATAATGTTGTAACTAAAAGCAGAATACACTTTGGCATAGTAAAC
This sequence comes from Photinus pyralis, assembly GCF_008802855.1. Classification (NCBI taxonomy): domain Eukaryota; kingdom Metazoa; phylum Arthropoda; class Insecta; order Coleoptera; family Lampyridae; genus Photinus; species Photinus pyralis. The sequence continues at coordinate 9,011,453 of NW_022170510.1, forward strand.
TGAGAGTAACGCATTTTTGTCCAGGTAATTAGTTAAATTAAGGAAAAGATAGTGTAGTTTTTTTTAATTTTATACAGACGAGGTCAATATGGTCAGAGAAAGTCAACTTACTATCGATAACAGTTCCCAGAAAAGTAGCTTTTTCAACAAGATTAATAATTTGTCCGTCGTCGGTTTGAATTGAGATAGTTTGGGGGTTTCTAGTTCCGTAGCTGAAGCCTATACACGCTGTTTTGTTTATATTGACTTTCAGTTTATTATAAAAGCACCATTTCATAAATAAACTGAGCGCAGTTTCGAGCTTTGATATCGTTTCTTCTTGAGTTGAGGCTGAGACGATAATAGTGGTGTCATCGGCATACATAAAGAGAATGCCATATTTTCCCAGATACTCGACCATATCGTTAACGTAGATTAGAAAAAGCATTGGAGCAAGGGTACTTCCCTGTGGAGTCCCAATATCGATATTAAATTGTTCTGATTTCTCTCCCTTTATGTGAACTCTGAAACTTCTATCCGACACGAAGGAAATCACCCATTCGTTAACTTTTCCTCTAATGCCTGCTGCATTTAATTTTTCTGCAAGTAGTTCATGGTCTACAGTGTCGAAAGCCCGTGAGATGTCGAGGAGCGCTGCGATCACTACCCTCCCACGGTCCAGTTCTTTATGAATTTCCTGGATGAAATCAATCGTGGCAGTTTCTGTTGAGCGGTTTTCTCTAAATCCGTGCTGAGAATGACTTAAGACATTGTTGTTATTCAAAAATGCAGAGATTTTATCGCACACAATTTCCTCAATTATTTTTGAAAACACTGATAGCACTGAAATTGGTCTGTAGTTAGACGGGTCCTTTGGATCCAGTTTTTTGTACACTGGTATAACTTTTGCTACTTTTAGCTGGGTCGGAAATTTACCGCATTGTATCGATACATTTATCAGTATAGATAGATAGTACGCGAAAGCAACGCGGCACTCTTTCACTATGGCGATAGGAACTTCATCAGGACCTTTCGATTTTTTATTACCTAGAGCGTTTATGACATCCAACACACAATTTTCGGTCACAGGTGGCATAAAAAATGACTTAGGACAGAAATTTAGTTGTTTCGTGAAGTCTTTGCTGCGGTTTATAGGATTTGTGCTAACCAAATTTTGGATAGAATTTACGAAGAAATTTCCAAAATAGTTAGATACTTCATAAGGATCTTTAAGAATCTGTCCGTGACTACTACGGATGTGAATATTTTTGTTAGGGGAGTAGATAGATCTCCCGCGCACTTTATTCCACAGAGTTTTTGTTTTATTGTCAGACATATTTATGACTTTCGAATAAAAGTTAATTCTCTCCTGTTTGATTTTCCGTTCTACTTCTTTCTTGAGCTGTTGGTAACTTACATTAAAATTAGGGTGCGTCGAAACTTTACGGATCCAATTCAAATGCTTGAGAAGCTTCACGGCAGTTTGCAGATGATTGGAGTATACGAATTTGTTTGTTGAATGATTTTTAGATTGTGTTGACCAAGTTTTTATAGGAAACGCAGTACTAAAGCACCATTCAAAGGAGCTCCAAAACTTCGCGAAGACAAGGTCGATGTCGTTGTCATTTTTTATGTTTATGTGAGCCCTAGTAAATAAGGCATGAAATTCCATTAGGGCCGATTTTGAAAACCTACGCTCACTCATGAAGAGCGCTTGTCTCCCATTCGTAGTATCGTTATTTATGGTCCAGGAACATATTTGTGCTGTGTGATCAGATAGAGCGGGATCAAATACCAAGCATTCCATTAAAGAAGCGGAGGGTAGGTTTGTTATAATGTAGTCAAGTGCACTTTTTGTGGAGTTGGTAATTCTGGTGGGTACATTAACTAAAGAGTGTAAATTGTAGGATTCAATTATGTCGATTAATCTCTTGGAGTTACTTGTCGGCGACAAAGCATCCACGTTCAAGTCTCCACATAAGAGGATTGTCTTGTACCTATCGTTTAATATTAATAGTAGGTTAGACAGGTTATTAAAGAATGAGCTGAGATCACCATTTGGCGAACGATATATTACCACAACACACATAGTGCCCTTACCAAATTCTATAGCGGCACACTCGATGTCCAAGTCACACGAAAACTGCGATGTGCATTTGATAATTTTGCAGTTTTGGGCAAATGTATTATTTACGAATATTGCAACACCGCCGTGCGCGCGCGAGTTTCTACAATAGTGAGCAAGGCACTTGTAGCCGGGGATGTGCTCAAACTCAAAAAAATCTGTGTCCGTTATCCAATGTTCACTAACACACAAAACAGTTGGTTGGTAGTCGTTACACAGAACGCCGATTGAGTTTATTTTATTCGATAGGCATTGTATGTTTATGTGGCACAATGAGAATACCCGATTGTTTTGAGTTGGCGAGGTTAAGTTGGATTTTGTGCTAGATTCGCAGTTTGAAAATTTCGCTTGGGTTCTCGGTACGGACGAACGATTGTATACTGGGGCCAGGTGTCCGGTTTGAAAACCTTTTCCATTTCTGTAGTTGGAATTACAATTTTGAATGCGGAGATCGAGTTGGATTGAATTTCAAGTTTCTCAGCGGTCAGTAGTTTAATGTCACATTTTTTAATGTATTCTGTCAGCTGATTGGATGTGGTGTCCGGATGGAGACGCGAAATGAAGACGGTTCTTCTGCTGACTACAGCAGAAATTTCACACTGCGAACGTGTGCCTAAGATTGTATCATTGCTTTTTTTCTTACTGGATTTACACAAAATGTCTCATAATTAACGTGAATTGAGTAACGTTACTTCCCTAAGAACCTTTTATTTCCTTTCGATTTCCTCAGAATTTCCAAATTCAAGATTCCTTTTAAATTTTATTGTTTATTGTGGTGATAGGAATGATTTGTTTGTACAGAAAATTCCATTTGACCAACAATTTTGGAATAATATGCTTCCTAAACTTAAAAACTTCTACATGGAATGCGTGGCCCTAAATATAATTGAAAGTAGATTAGCAAAAGGGCTGAGATGTAGAGAAACACCTTTCTACTATTCCTGTCAGCCAACAAAAGCGGTGAAAAGGAAACTACCAACATAAAATATAAAGAGCACTATCACTATATCCATCAGCCATTTTTTTCCAAAGAGTTGCTTGCTGAAATTGTAATACATCTTATTTTTTAACTTTATTTTCTGTTCAATCTTGTTTCTCAGGCACCACGTAGGCGATTTAAATGATAAATGGTCCCCGTCCTATTAGAAATGCAATTCCATTTGCCCATGGGACGGGTATTTCTTGGGTTGCGCATGCGCAAATTTTTTTAATTCGGCTGCATAGTTGCCTGAGGTTTAAGGCATATTTATTAACACAGAAAGCCAGACATTCAATGTTTCTCGCAACAAGAATGAGAAAGTAACCCCCATTTTTTTGAGGACTGATCAGTTTTTGGCCATTAGTCTACGTAGCTCAAAAACAACAGCGACCTGTCTTATATCCTTAAGAACATGCGTAACAATTTTCAACGCGGTCCGACGTTTCTAAACAAAGTTATCGTGCACAAGGACAGGCAGAAAGACAGACGGACAGGCAGACAGACGAACAGACAGACATTACAAGAATATAAACGGTCTAGGGGATCGTTAATAAACGGCAAAAGTGTAAACTTATGGTACATGAACAAATTGATCTTTTACAACAAACAAATTCCCATTCTACCAACACAATCACAAATTAAAATTTAGTGTTGGCAACTGTCAAAAATTTGCTGCTTTTCGTAAATAAACCTTGCAACAATAATATACGTACACCGTATTATAGGGTTTTTACGTTCAAGGGGCGTTTTCGTGCAACCCTTGAATTACCGCATCGTTCGCGCTCTATAATGGACATACATAGGACTTAGAAATGTATACCTACGAAGTTCGTACACATTTTTTTGGTTCAATGTACGTACTTGGTCAAATGTTAGCTTATATAGATAAATAATGTACGTACGAAGAACGTAGAAGGGTAAGCGTACTATGTACTTTGCGTCCCGTAGACTTCTTTATTTGATCCTTGGAGCAATGGACCAAATCTGGACTTATAATGTACGTGCACGAGACAGACTGTGCTATATGGGAAGCTATATTTAGACCAAGCGTTAGTAGGTACATTGTTCTATTATTACACTATGGGAGATAGATCACTTTATTGTTGCAAGAAATAAGAGTCGGTTAACAGGTACATATAAGTAAACACAAGTCTCCAAGTTTCAATCTCCTCCGGCTGAAAGATTTTCCACAGAGCACCCCCAAAATTTGAACGTCTATCTACGTCAGTTTGTGACAAAATTATTCTCTTCTGATATAATTGAGCTTTAAATATTTAATTACTGGGGAGTTATAAGAGTGGAAACAAAATAAAATTATAAAGTGCGCCTAACGTGCAATATAAATTGAAATGCATCAGCACAAATTTAGCTTTATAGAAGAGAATCTCTCTTAACAACTGTCATATTTTCGGTCTTATATGTCCTTTTTTATCACCGGAAATACAGCAAAAGTTAGCGGTTCACTGAATCGTTAATAATAGGAATGAGCTCCATGCATGAGCCAAATCCGACACTCGCAAAATTCACATCAAGTTTAATGACAAGTGACAATAATGATAGGACTCTAAACAATGGACAAGCACATCGGAATTCTGCAAACGCCAGCAGTCGTCGTCTGCTCCGTGCATTTTCGCGATGGAAACGGACCTTTGTCAATATCCAAACGCCGTCCGAAAGTGTTTGAGATAATCACTGCAGACGCAGTTGACACGGTTGAGAGTACGGCGCCCGACGTCGCCGGGACGTTTTTAAATTACGTTTCAGAACGCAATTGTTGCACACCACGATGTGTCAATGCAGTCATTGTGGCTAGCCAAGTCCGCAGTACTATTGCTATGCACGGGGCGAATGTCCTATTGGGGCAGTTTGTCATCCCCCGTCTCATCTAAGAATCACGGGGGGTTATATCGACTACATTCTATTCTACGCCCAAAGCTATCAAACTCCCGAATTCTTATTTCCATATCATGATAGATTCTACTTTTCCTCCTTTCGAGTAACCCTCGACCCACTTCCTTCCGAATATCTGCACCCGCGCGAACTGTATTTTCATGCCTGATGTTAAACTTCCGCATAACGCCGTTCGAGTTCAGAATTCTTGTTTTTATTTTCATACGTGTGGCTGATATATAAAGAAAACGAATTCTTTGACGAATCCGAAACACAAAAAGTAGATTGCCGCTTCCATATCTCTCAAATAAATTTCACTCATTCCCACACCCGTTTGAAAAATACACTATTGTTCAAGTGCATACTTACCTTCATACTACCACCACGTTTGGTAATTTTAAGTTAATCTAACTGGAACGTCATATTTACTTAATTCACATATAAAGATATACCCGTGTTGAAATAAATGAGTTTTACTGTTATCTTGCCAGATAATATAAAACGGAAAATAAATCCTTCCGATATCAATGTAAATGAAAAATGGGATAACGAGGGAACCAAACAAAAACGAAATTGTTCGTACTTCCTTCTGTCTAAATTTAATCGCACAGTTTTCCAGATCGCGTTTATGATGTGTGTTTCTTGTACTATAATTTTTAAAAATTCACAGATTTCGCAATTAATGCAACCGTCACCATACAAATAACGCCATATGTAAAATAACTCTTGTTCACTCGGATCATTGCAAAATAAAAACAACCAATACAGTCCTGTTAAAACGGAATTGGACCACAATGTTTGCTTTATCAACTAAAGAAAACGACATAGAATAAACAATAACCAATACAACGATCAAATCGTCACGTCAACACTACTTCTTAGGATTTTCCTTATCTAAACGAACATTTCTACCTAAGAATACCTACAATTTTTTACTGATTAAAATTGTCACTATCTCCAACAATTACCTTTAACTTTCTCAAATAAACGAAAAGCTTAATAAATCAAATCGACACTGTCACATGGGCATTAATGTACAAAAATTCCTTAATCCAACAATTCCAAAAAATCCTCTTCATTAAATAAAATAAAAAAATAAGACCTTTCTAAGTTTTTAGCTTCCTAGCATGTGCTAGGTAGCTATTGCGATAGCCGTTTTTTGAACATTTCAAAATTTCATCACATGTCGACGTTTTAGACCATTTTAAGCAACTTTTAAAGAATAAAATTTTTTCCGTCTGTATGTACGTACGTACGTACGTTTGTTGGCAATTTTCTGAGAAAACGGCTCGACGGATTTTGTTGAAATTTTGTATATATGTTTTAGGCATACCGAACAGAAAAATAACGGGCCGGATTTTTGAAAAAAAATTTTGGAGCGCCGTAACGGCATCGAACTTTTTTTTTCAAATAGCAACCTAAAATTTTTATTCTATTATTTGGAAGACCTTATTTTCCTGTGTACAACCTACAAAAAATTGGGCCGGGTTATATTATCAAAAAACGGAGAAAAAAATTGTCAAAGTCAAAAAATTGTGTTGCATATGTGCAAAACGCAACGATCTTGTTTCTGAAGCAATTTAAACGAAATTTCTATGGTAAGTCCCTTTAATAAAAGCAAACAGAATTCATGCGCAAAAATCGTGTTACGCATGCGCAGAAATGCAATTTTCTTATTTATGGAACAATTAAAACGAAATTTGGATGGTAGGTCCTCCTAATAAAAGAAAACAAAATGCATGCGCAAAAAATCGAGTTGCGCATGTGCAACATCCAACTTTTATTTATGGAGCAATTTTAAAGAAAATTGGATGGTAGGTCCCTCTAATAAAAGCAAACAAAATGCATGCGTAAAAAAACATATGTTGGCAATTTTTGGTTTCAGCTAGGAAGCTATTCTGTCAAGAATTTGACACCTGGTTTTGTGTGTTACGCCTATTTCTTTTGTTTCATTGTGTCATTATTCATTAATTGTTAAGTATGTTTATTCTATATATTCTTGTAAAACAATTTTGTGTTCATATAACAAGCTTAAATATGTTTCTAATTTAAATTTTGTTTCATTTTTTTTTACTAAACCTTTGCCCCTGATTTGGCAGCTATTGCTTTTTTTGTCTGCCTCATAGATTGTTATGGAAATTATTAAAAAGTCTCTAAATATTGGAGGCAAACGAGAAACTGACTACTAATATTAGAAACAAGTTTTGAAATTGAACAAAATATTAACAAAAAACGATAGTTGTAGTAGAGAATGGGAATTTTAAGAGAACCTATTTGCGTAGAGAAAGAATTATTATATTACAAAAAAGAAATGAAATTGACATCTTTGATCTTATTTTTGCTCTATCGTTTTCTCCACTTAAAAATAATTTTGATTCCTTCCTTATCTATTTTTTCTTCCTTTTTTTTAATTTTCAAAGTGCTCTTTGGAAATTGAAAATTATAACATTGACCAAGTAAAATATAATTATCAAAAACGTAATGGCACGGATCGAGGAGAAGTAGCATAAAATACGAAAAAGAAACGTACCAATAAAAGGCGTGTAATTTGAATTATCGCAGCGCGGTATAAAGTACACAAACACAAAATGTTTATTTAACCGACTCTTTCCGTCAAGAAAAGCTACGAATACTATTAGACAAAGAAGCGGAAATTTGATTTCTTAAACTATCGTTTGCTGAATGGCATGATACTTCAAACGGTTGAGGTGGCAACTAATACGAAATAAGTTTACATTTACGCCGGAGAAGAGGCGTAAAATCGTGCAATTAGATCTTCATTTATTATAAGAAATCCGTCTCTTTAAAAGGCGGAAGTTTGCCACTCCTACGTACTAATTATACGCGTGTACCTTTTCGGAAATAATCGAGAAATATAAAAGCGAAATACAATCAATTTTCGGTTTCCCAGCAGCCGTTCATTTTACGCTTCGCAGCAGTGAAGTGAATAAACAAATCGCAAGACAAGAAGGAAGTTCTACACTAAACAACTTTACTTTGTTTGCCGAAGAAGGTAATTCAAAAGCCTGATAAAACACGTACAAGATTTTCAGTCTCTACAGAAGTCAAAATTCCGAAATTAGTGTTGATTAAGCTGCAATGCTCTTTAACTCAAAGGAAATACGCACACCATTATCCCTTGTCTGATTGACTTACATCACTATGCAATGAACGGGAACTGGTGTAATTCAGGAACCTGTAATTAATGGATTCGTGTGCTAATAAAAATAATTGATTGCTTTCTATTCACAGTCCAATGGGTGTTCAAGGTTTCCTATGAATTTTAAACATAGTTTGTGGCTCTGACCCCTACAATATTTTGAACATACGTTCACGCGGTGAAAGATCGAAAAGAAAATATTAAACGCCTTTCCAGGTACTGAAAGAACCTACCTTCACATTCGTCCGCCTATCTTCATGTGTGTAAGTTTCAATCTGTTCAACATCTGTGTCCATTACACTGCTACTGCTAAATTTGATTTAAACATTGGCGATTTTTATTTTTCTTATATAAGCTTCCGGTGTAATTTTTTGTTAGGTCACGCTTCAAAACTAACTCTTTCGTGGCTTGACGCTTAATGTCTCCGACCCAACCTGTTTCTGCCTCGACGCTTTCGCGGTCTAATGCACTACGGCTATCTCTCATAGACACAAACTGCCCCCAACCATGGATGCCACTAGAATTTGATGCCTTTCACCAACCCCATCTCTAGAAATGCAATTTGCTTTGTTCATTTTGTATACTCTTTCTCTTGCAGACGATGGCCGACAGTCACTCTCTTGCGCTTTTGGGCATCCCTTATAATTAGCACCCATCCCTCCACATAGAGCACATGTAGCGGTACTATTAGGTAGGTTTGAATGGCACAATATGAACTATTAGGGTTTTTTCCTTCGTTCTTCTTTCTTCATCTGTACAGTATTTTATCTGAGAAGTGAACAAAATTGAGGTTAAGAATGAAGTAGCGATATTTGAAAATTGTTTGTTTTAAAGTTCTTGTATATACTAGCCGGGTTTTGTCATTTTGTTGCTAATAAGCATGTCACAATGTTGATTTTATGGTCTTCCGAGTGATTCCACCTTCTTACTGTACATCTTGATTCTTGAGTCTCTCACTGTTTATATAAGTTCCAATTTAACCTTTTTATTCAACATTGAGATTATCAAATTTACCGTAAATGAAACACAGCACACGTCCACATCATATAGATCGAGAAGACATGGTTCTGAATGTGCAATTTGTTCTTTTCAATGTTCAACCGTAGCCATCCTGGTAGTGCTCCTAAAGTATTCATGAACGACCGTTTTGATGTAGATTGTAATGCGTGGCCGCTTTAGCCATTTACATAAATTTATTGTCAAAATCGTATTTTGGTCAGCATTTACACATGTGCCGCTTTATAGCGAACAGAAACAAAAATGCGTCTAGAAGCAAAAGATAACAACGGTGTATCTTTAATAAAAGATGTCTGGGTTTTTTATCCTTCGAGATAAACGAGCAATAGTTAGACCGTGTATGCTCGAATTTTAGAGGGGAGACGAGGTTGAACTTTAAAAGAGTACGCTCGTGATGGTTTCGGTGTGAGAATTTCGCATACTCACGATATTTTTTGGATTTGGATTTTATTTTGAGTGGAAAATTCCAACCAAGTGCCTCAATTTCATTTTTAAGAACGCGCCGTTAAGAAAGGTTTTATGAATAATTTGGTGACCAAGTGAGTTACCTACAGGTACAATTTTACGTTAAAATTCGGTAGCTAGCTTAATTTGTGGCAATCCATGATAAAAATTTACGTAAGGGAACATTTTCGAGTGGGAGACACGCGCTCTTCACGTAGAACCGGAATTAAATGTACTGAATTTTTAAAAAAACTTACGGAAGCGGCTAGATAAAAGCTGTTTGGCAGCAAGGTTGTTAAAACATTTGTGTAGCGCTTTGTGCGATAAATACTAATTTGTACACAACGCCATTGGGCAGGAAATTTAAGAACAATTAATTGGTGGATTTATTCACACCATAAAATTGAGCAGAATTTAATATTAACACTTGGAGTTTAATTCTAGTGCATAATAATCGCGTATTATTTTCACGAATTAGTAGCTGGTTTGTTGGAGTTTACAAAACGTATGGAGATTTCTGCTTAGAATTCACCACGAAGTGAACGTCATCAGGGTACTACTTCCATATCTTTAAAGGAAGCAGCATTTTTCAGGATAGAGAGGATCTGAATAATCTGAAACCTTATATAAGTTAGGGGTCGTTATTTTTAGGAATTGTGCAAATTGATTTTGAGTAAAGTAACCTTGATATTCTGAAAGGAATCGACCTATGCGAGCCTTTTGTATAAACAGATTCTGTAGCATAATTCATTCAGTGATAAGAATCGGATCCAAGCAAAGGATTTTTGGTTATCTTATTTCAGTGAGCATTTAATCTCAGTATTACCATATTCTTTTGGTTGGATTAAATTTACTGTTTCGTATTCAAGGTGGATTTGTATTTTGAACAGGTGAATGTACCAGTAAATTATTATGTGGTAAAGATAAAATCTCTAAACAGGGATCAAATTGAGCAAGAATACGTGGTCACGAAATAGAGATTACATTGCTTATATTTCTTTTTATGAATCGAACGGAACGTATTAAAAAAAAGGCTCTCGGTCGCTTTTGTGTTTACTAATATTTATTCAATCAACTAAAGTGCGTAGAATTCAATAATAATAATAATAATAATAATAATGAGGAGCGTCAGGGCACGTCTGGAGCTATCGCTGGGCGTTGCAGCATGCGAGCCGATAGTGACGAGTTGGTGAACAGGCGGCCGCTCGTCGGGATACCCGAAACCTCTACAGCCGAAAGAAGACTACGAAGAGGACAACGACCACCTGAAGAGGACCGCCATGAAGAGACCTTTGTGCCTGCTTCTCAACCGCTTGTGGATGGGACCAGCGCAAAGGATACCTCCAAAAGACGTATGAAATGGGACGAAGGGATGAATCGCTTCATTTTCGGTACGTATCTGGAGATCACGAAGATGGAAACGGACAGGACAGCATACAGAGGTAAACTATATCACGCGTTCATTACACAATACCCACATTTAGCACACTTGACAGAACAACGCATTGCAGACCAACGTAGAGTTATCATTAAAAATACACTCCTTACATTAGACACACAGGAACAAATCAGGCACGAAATTGAAGCACTACTCAACACAAACAACACACTCATCGTACAAGATAATACACCCGTTCTAAACAACTCTGAAATACAGATATTTGCGACACCCCAGCAATCGATAGATACAAATAATCACATAAACCAAACACTCACATCCCTTCAAAAAGAATTTGACAATGCATTGTTAGAATTCTCAAACACTGACCCAACACAAAGAGCACGAATACCTAAACAAAGTCACACTACAAAATTACGCACACTCTCAAAAACACTAAATGATCACATTTTACCAAATTACATTAACGATAATACAAGCTTACATCAACTACACTTTGTTGTGTATTGCGGTGCGGTTGCAGTTTCTAGATGTAACGGTTCAAGAATAACACAACCTCACAAACACGACCTCAGGAACAAAGAAACACCATAAATACAATTAAAAAACACAAAACTCCTTCTTCACAGAAACACACCACGTTATCACAACCCACTCGTATTCAACCCAAACGCAAAGCTAAAGAAACACTTACACAATAAACTCCATTTAATAAAATTACAGGAATTATTATAATGATTTTTTTTTTGTTTTGTTTTCCTCTTTCCTGATAGCGTTGGCTATTGTGCCCATCAATAGGTATGTTGGTAAGTACGAATTACATTATCCCTAGATGTCCAATGTACGTGTGTGATTTTTTTTATTTTTTTTATTTTTATTTTTTTTTTTTTTAAGGACCCTACATAACTTCACCAGACACAGACACAGACACTAATCGTTACTTGATTTTAATCCGTGCGATTAGTTAACCAGGCTAGACCTGAGTTCTAACAAGAAACACCGACCATAATAATAATAATAATAATAACTTTTATTATGTTTAAGTAACCGAAAAAAGTCACATACAATCGTCAAAATAAAAAATAATTACACAAAAATCTAAACCGAGATCTAAACTAATACATAAATTTAAATTTTTTCGGCGAATTTGAAATTAAAATATTCATTTTGGGAATAGAACGCCTTTGACAACAAAAATTGTTTAATGTTGTTGCTAAAAACCTTTTCATTAAGCAACTTAATAGTATCGGATAGATGATTATAAAATTTTATTGCAATATATTCTGCACCTTTTTGCGATATACTTAATCTTAAAAGGGGTAAACGATAATCCTCCTTGCTACGTGTATCGTGAGCATGAATCTGATGTTGTTGCCTATACTTAGCGAGATTTGCCTTAGCATACCTAACACAAGCAGGTAAAAATAAACAGACAAGGCAATGTAAGGATCTTTAAATCTATAAATGCCTGTCTGCAATCATCTCTATAGCCCAGACTTGAAATTACTCTTAGTGCCTTGCGCTGAAGTCTAAAAAGATCTCCACCGGAAGAAGAGCTTCCCCATACTATAATACCATAGGTCAATAAAGAATGGCACAAAGCGAAGTAAGCGCGTCTTAAGACATTTGCTGAGACATTATCTGCTAATCGACGTAGGACAAATAAGTTACAGCTAAATTTTGCTTGAACATGTTCAACATGCATACTAAAACTCAATTTGCTGTCAATACAGAGTCCCAGGAACTTGACATAGCGTGGTGTTAAAAGATTATGTGTTCTCAGGGAGAGAATTAAGTGTTGTGTTTTTGAAATATTGATTTTTAATTCATTTGCAATGCACCACTTATTTGCAAGATCCACTAAATACTCGGATTCACCGTTTAATTGCTGAACAGATTTACCCTGTTTAAAAAGAGTGATGTCGTCTGCATACAAAATGCAGTCATTATATAATGAAACATAAGCGGGGAAGTCATTCACATAAATTAGAAATAATAGGGGCCCAAGAATACTTCCTTGAGGAACCCCTCTTTGAATGGGTAATTTGTGTGACAGCGCATTATTAAAACGTACACACTGCGATCGACCAGACAAGTAAGAATTAATGAGCGACACACTTATTTTATCAAAATTATATACATGTTTTAATTTATTAAGAAGAATTTTGTGCGAGACGCAATCAAAAGCGGAAGATAAGTCCAGAAAGGTAGCTACGAGGTAATCGGAATTTTCAAAACATTCAATCGAACCATAACCTTGAATTTCAGATCCTATAGGGAGATAAGAGGTCAAACTTTCACACGATGAGGGGTATAAAACATTTTTTATTACTGAGCTAGCCGTGGGTCAATTAAAAACTGATTTTTCATTTTGGATTTCTGACAGTGTCGTAGAGATTTAATTTTATTTCATGCAAAACGGGGTCTTTTAACTTCTGTAAATGTAACTAGCCACTTAGCCCAATTAGAAATAAAGACCTAAAATAAATACAGTGGAGTATTTAAATATTGATCTCACACAAGTGAACTTAGTGCCCTATTTTGAAAGAGCTAAAATTTTTGTATCTGTGGTTCTTTCAACAAATCTAATTTGTTGTTCGGGCTGCTCACTTCACAAGCCATATCATCTTGAAATATAAAAGCTAAATGAACTTGTAATTAATTACCTACATTTGGGAGTTTGCATTCGAGAAAGTTTTGATTTATTATAAAATTTAAATGATATATACATAAATATGTATTGTTATTCTTGCAGATAGATTATTTAAAATTGGACGATTGATTTCCCGTTGACACATACATAAAGGCAAGAATATCAGCGTATCCGTAGTTGTACTTACGATGATATATATTTTTCTGGATGGGATTCCGATAAATAATGTTTCTTCAACAAACCCTCACGATATAAGTGGGTGGGGTGATATGGCACTTTCAATAGCAATTTTTTAGCTTGTGACAAATACGTATTTTCTATCTGTCAGCGGTTGCAAATAGTACAACGGGGTATAAAGTAAATAATTTCGATTTCAAAACGTACAATTTGAATATATGAATAAATACAAGCGGCTACTTTGCATATGTTAGGCTTTATTGTAACTGCGGATGAAAATTTCTCGCAAAAATTTGGTTTTGTTTATGGTAACTAGGTTAAATAACAGCAAAAATACTATGCATATTTAAATAGTTCGTTGCTCTCCTTAAAAGAAGACAGAATAAGGATAAAAGTGGTTGTAAATAGAATTTTTCCCAATTGGAGTTGTTGGCATGAAACGGAACGAGTTTATTTTGTCTGAAGGATTTGTATCTTACGGCAGTAAAGTTTCAGAATTTAGTTAATTTGTACGTATTCAACTTCTCTTCAAATTAAGCTGTTGAAATACTCATATTTCTAATGTATTCACTTCGCGTCACTTCCTTCAATAACTTGTTATGAATGATGAGTGGGGGAGAATTTCAATTTAAGAATCAAAGAGCGAAAGATGAAACAATACCTTAACTTAGATGTTTGCGCACATAACAAAAACGATTTCGTCATAAAAATTTTTATCACTCGTAATGCAACAAAGATCTTTATTTCATCCATTTACTTTTATGAGAAAAATAGGGGACGACGATAAATTATAAGCGCCCCCATTAGACTATGTTCGCCATATGAATTTGAATCTATGCCAAATACTATCAGTCGAATTTATTATTCTCTTGTTTTCAGAATGGATACTTGGGCACCTTACAACAATTTTCAAGACAGTTTTTATTTTAGCGTAACGCGTGTTACTAAAAATAAATACCAGACCCCATTCGTTCCTTACTTTATTTTCTCTCGTACATTATCTTGCTGACAGAGGACCTACCAAGTTGTACACGACCAAGTTCTGCTGCTAAGTAGTTTTTAAATTACGCGAACAACTCAACTGTTCAGACACCCACAAATTAACATTTATGTAAACCTACTGAACAATATGTCTCGGTTTAAATTATAAAACAGGTGCTTGCATTAATATCTTTTAGACAAGTAAGACAAAGCACCGAACTCTTCTAAATTAGGAATTATATTCTTACAACTGCGCAATATATTGTCATACGAAAGTGAATTGCTCTACTCGGCTACTATACATATGTTTACGAAATAAATATTACTTCTCATCGCATTATGTATATTAGCATTTTTCCGTTTAGAAGCGATTCTCTAATCTCAATTGTTTACAATTAAATCCAGCAAAAAAGTGGATTACGGTATAGAAACTTTGTCCTTTCAAAATTTCAATATTACCAGGTTGATGATGGTGGGAAACAACCTCACGCAAAACTCATTCAACGCAAACTCATCTATTTCTCTATTCCTAAATTTATCCATTAGATTGACGCACCACTTCTCCCCAGTAAAGTATAGATTTACGTTTTCAAATGTCTCGCTTTACACACTTTACTCGCAGGTGCTGGTTCAGCGATGGCAGACGTAATTTATATTAATTTCCCCTACGAATTTAATCAACCCGATCACATAGATAAATTTCTTATTTTACGCATTGCTTTTACAAACCTGCACATGCACCTATATTCACCAATATATATTTAAGAATCACTAACGAAGAATTGCATACGATTTTCAGTAGAGGAATTTTTTCTGAAATCAGACTTTTGATCCGGCTCAGATTCAATGCCACTGATCCTTGAACTCGTAGAAATCGATTGGCGAAGGTTTGACATCGCTGTCTCTTTTCGTTCTCGAGTTAGACGAGGCACAGACGGACAAAGGGACAGACGGACAAAACCTTCTTTCCAAAAATTTCCCTAAAAAGGACTTGTCCAACTCTCTTTTGAGTTACGACATATCTTTCATTTTATGCATAAACAAATCACATGGAAGAACCCACTTTTATCTTCATTTCACCTTAACTTTCGATTTCTAGGAAACAATTTTCACTTCGTGTTCACAATTAAACTTCCACTCGCCCAATTTTTTGAATCGCTTGATACAATCAAAAAACACCTCTTACCCGAAAATGTGGGGTAAATACACAAACTTCTGTTTTAAATAATCAAATTGTCGTACTGTAAGGCCTTTCATCCATGTAGAATCTTTACAATTTTTTTACTCATTGAAAATAAAAGGGCACTGTGAATGTTGATCGATTAGGCTCAACTTTTGGAATTGTGTTTTATATGGCTAAAGCTATACGCATACTGAATTTCATGCAATTCGGGTCATAACTCACAGGGATGTCAAAAGGGCCTTCCTTATTTTTTGGGCCACATTGCCAATTCGTGAACTCCAATCTACAAATTTGATAAAGAAATCACCTACAAAATTTCAACGTAATCGGTCCATGCGTTATCGAGATATCGTGCTAACGGACAGACGGACAGGCGCCGCAAAATTATAAACTCGCTAGGAGCTCGTTAATAATTTGAACCCGTAGCTCTTGCAATCCAGAAAACTTGCGCGTGGTTTAATTGTCTCGATATGAATCGATCTTACATCAGTGGTTTTTGGCTGGTTAATTTTGAATTAAACGCAAATCCGATCATATTGAATTCGAGGTCAATTTTATTTTGTATCGGAATTGTTTAATGTTGTTTAAATGATCACCTTCAATTTTATTTATTTGTTCAATTTTATTACGTGTTAAAAAACTAGATTTAAACATCTGGAAATGATTGCGTAGAATAAGAAGCTTTGTTATCGCGACGTGAGCTAATTAGTTTCAAGATAAGAAGTTAAGGAAGTAGAGGCGCAAGTTGAAAAGTAAGGGAAATTGATTGAAATAGAACAGACGGGCGTTAATCATTACTTTTTGGTTTGATGAACTTTGAAACGTAGCCGTTTTTGAACGCATTTGTGCAAACAGTCATTTTTGGAGTTATCGAGGCTTTTTTAAGAGACAGTTGTATAGTTTCGCCTGAAAATTGTCAACACGGCTCGTCCAATCAACAAGACCCAAGACCAAACAGTCAACCTATTAGTTTTCACCTTGTATCTCAGAAACAAACGTAGCTAGATTGATTTTGATTCACGAAAAAGTGGCACAGGGTCACGAAAACCGCTAGTCTCTATGTTTAAAGACAGCTGAGACTGCAGTGTCAGCCAAGATAGGACACACAAGTGGTTGTATAATTTGTTGTCAGTTGCATTTTCTATATACAGGGTTTGAACAGCTCCATCTTGTCATATTAGGATAGGTAGTTGTTTGAGGTTTTGTAGTTACACCTTGGGTAGTACCATACCATTGAATAAAATTTATTCAATGGTAGTACCTATAACTGCATTGAGAATTAATTTGTTTGTTATTTAGCTTGAACTTTAATTCTGCTATGTCTCTACTGAATATATCCGGAGAATTTTAAAGCAATTTGTGAAGAACTTTAGAAAGGCATGGCGAGATCTGAGAGGACCTTGGAAAAAAGACTGGATAAAATAAAGAAGGACAACCGGAAATAAAACTGATGAGAACTGGAATAAAATTTTAGAGCAAAACATGAGAGGGAACTTTAGCAGAATTAGAGAGATAATAATTCAGAGGTGCCCGAGGGGAATTTAAACAAGTTAAAAAGTAATCGTAAACGATTTACATAAAGCGCATTTCCACTTGCATTCATTTCCTATTTGTAAGATGCAACTTTTGTTAAAATCGTAAAAATCCGGCCACAAATATGAAAGATAGCGTTGCACATGTGCAATCCATTTTTGAC
>NW_022170510.1:9029235-9059394 GCF_008802855.1 Photinus pyralis
GTCTGATCGAAAAAGTACGAATTGTTTTGGATTCTACGCACCAAAATTAATAAGAAAAAGTGTTTTCTCGAGAAATTTTGGTGCAGTCGATTTTTGGCAAAAAAAAGGAAGGTTATATACTGCCTTTTTTTGAGGCCCTCAAAAAAAAATTGTCTCAGATCGACCCGAGAAAAGTTTTTCTTATCGAATGTGGCCTGTAGAATTCATAATTTCAAACAGTTCCAAGATTGGGCTACTAGTTCAAAAGTTACAGCCCTTTGAATTTTCTTTCGAAATTGGTTTCTAGTCTATAACTTTTGATTGAGAAGTCTGATCAAAAAAGTACGAATTGTTTTGGATTCTACGCACCAAAATTAATAAGAAAAAGTGTTTTCCCGAGAAATTTTGGTGCAGTCGATTTTTGGTAAAAAAGGAAGGTTATACACTGCCTTTTTTTGAGCCCCGAAAAAAAAATTGTCTCAGATCGACCCGGAAAAAAAATTTTCTTATAGAATGTGGCCTGTAGAATCCATAATTTCAAACAGTTCCAAGATTGGGCTACTAGTTCAAAAGTTACAGCCCTTTGAATTTTCTTTCGAAATTGGTTTCTAGTCTATAACTTTTGATTGAGAAGTCTGATCGAAAAAGTACGAATTGTTTTGGATTCTACGCACCAAAATTAATAAGAAAAAGTGTTTTCCCGAGAAATTTTGGTGCAGTCGATTTTTGGTAAAAAAGGAAGGTTATACACTGCCTTTTTTGAGGCCCTCAAAAAAAATTGTCTCAGATCGACCCGGAAGAAAAATTTTCTTATAGAATGTGGCCTGTAGAATCGATAATTTCAAACAGTTCCAAGATTGGGCTCCTAGTTCAAAAGTTACAGCCCTTTGAATTTTCTTTCGAAATTGGTTTCTAGTGGGGAATGGAATCCCGCAGCAAAATCTGAATCCCGGTATTTGTGGGATTGTTAGATGTTAATCCCGCGGGATCCCGGAATTTGCGGGATCTCGCAAAACTTTAAATAAATTGGCAAATAAGCAATTCTGTGCCGTTAACTTCTGTATTCAAATAAATCGCTAATTATCACAATATTTAACAAAAAAGTACCTTCGGCCTAACTTAGAACTCAAAAAAACCTTACCTGTAAAGCACAAAAAGTCTTCTAAAGTGCCTCAAAAATCATAGTACATTTTTAACGAAAAAAGTTTAACAATTATTTAAAAAATAATTCGCCGTTATCAATTTCATTAACAAAGTAAACAGAGTCGCCCCTAGGTCAACAAGTTCCTCAATCCCGCAAATCCCGCGGGATCCCGCTCCATTTATGTGCGGGATTAATCTCGCAAAAATGCTGCGGGATCCCGGTATTTCGGATATTAATAGAATACATTCTAAAAAGACGTTTATCTGATTAGGCTAAAGTTAGGCTGAATAGGTCATACGGAGACTTAAATCCTTAGTTGCTGACATTTTTATTACCAAAAAGTTCGCCACTGTTCTTGCCAACCAACTCCATAACGCTAAACAACAAAGTCAAACGGTTGATCAATTTGCGGAAAATATTGAACAATTTTTAAGTGATGTATCAGTATCCCAGTCATTAATTACCGTTAACGAAAAAATTGCCACTAAAACGAATATGTTACCTCGATGTAGGAATTACGTTTTCTGGCAATTTAATATTGCTTACAAACAGATAATGCGATCCCTATTAATAATTTACTGATCCAACGTTACATGATTTGCAGGACTATCAATTTTTCGAGTATTTGATGACGACGTAGGATAAAATAATATAAATTCGAATAAAACTGTTTTATAGAACAAAAATTAAAATTTGAAAATATATACAATTAACGTGTTTCAGTAACCCGTAATAAGAATATTTAATGCATTTTAAAATGTTATTGCACGCCACACGCTCTGTTCTCAAACAAAGATTTTATGAAGGAAGATACATTTTACAACAAAAGTTTTTATCTTAAAAAAGGCGATCTACCAGCGTATAGTTTATTGTAAATGTTTTAAAGTTGTTCCAACTACATTTAGGTAAAGCGTGTATAAACAATATACAGCTAACTTACTCAGAGACACAGATCAATATTATACGCAATGCTGACTTTTATGAGAAGCTTCCATCGTTTGTAAGATGTGTAAAACTATATTAAGCAGCAAATATCAACTTCCAAGTTTATTCTCGCCAGCAACAAGTTGTGTTTGTGTAAACCAATACTCTTTTCATTCAATAAATACATTTTTCTTTTTGGTAGTACCTGGCATCAACGTTTTCTCTCGCATTTAGGGATATTCGTTAATACTCGGAACTTTTTAGACATGCACGAGCACGAGTTGCAAAATGTCACCTCTAAAATATAAAAAAGTTCTTGATCTAAATGTTTGTTTTTAGCTGTCACATCTTTATGATGAGAAATATAACTAACAACTTTAATCCCAGTAAATTAAAAAGTTTTAATGGCGGTTTTGTGAGATTAAAGGGCCTCACGGCCTCAATGAAACAAGAAAGAGAATGGGCCTTACAATAAACTTTCATATCCAAAGGACTCCGGCAAAATTAAATTTAATAATTCTCAAATTAATGAAATTGTCACAATTAGCTTAAAATTAGCTTTTATTATATGATACAAATGCAGCTAAATGAAGATCAATATCGATAGACATCTCAATAGCAACAAGCGCCACCGGTTCGCAGCTCAATCGGTGCACAGATGCCAAATTAAACGCCAGTTTACACCCAATAAAGGCTAAATTACTTTCGCACACTATTATCTCAGTTATTGTATTTCGTATCATTTTCTCTTGTGAACCAAGGCATACGACTGCATCTGCTACCACAAATGATCATTTTTATTTCAATTTTAAGAATCCCAAAAACGGATATTTAATTCTTACGCAAACCATCTTTCAGAGACTATGTAATTGCTCGTTAATGTAATGAAAAGATTATTTCAAACTACAGGTAAGGCGTAAGTCAAGGATGACACTTTATAACAGATAGAAATTATCTACGTAGATAGTTTCCTTTAAAAATGCCGGATATGATAATAAATCACAATTGACATGCACCAAAGGAGGTCTAGAAACTAGATGCATCAATTAGAAGTTTCAAAAAAAAAACTTTGAGTCACAGATCTAATTAATATTCCCATTTTGAACAATCTGAGTGTTCGTAGAAAGCGCCAGTTATATACCTAAAACAGAAATTAATAATAGGTACAATTTGAATGGAAAAGCGAAAAAGTTTTTCAGACAATTTAACAAGATGTCTTGTATTAGTTGTGCTGCTAGCGCTGGAACAGGTCCTCAAAGTATGGAAATTGAAACCTATTAACAAAGATACATAAAATTTGGTTTCTAGCAGCTCTTCGACATGGCAAATCCAAACAAATAAAAAAGGAAAGTTTTTGAGGTCACCCTGAAATAAAATATTAACTTTTCACAAATGAACTTGAATTGGGCATTTTACGAATTTTAGTTCTACGCACCCAAACCTACAAAATTTCAGTACTCCACGAGTTATTTCCAGATTCTAAGGACAAATCCTCAATGAATAGCTTATTAGCATAACCTCTTAAAAATTAAAATCGAAATAATTTTCAAAGGGTATGTTTTGCTGAAAACTTTTTACGGCACACATCGGCACAAACGCTAGTCTCGAAATTTGTGCCGCCATGTTCTGCTAACTTCACGGGCCCATCGATGACCCTAAATCGTTGCACAACAATGAAAAGAGAAACATCAAAGAAACAATATTCGTTGTGATTATATGGTGCATAAGCTACACATCACATGTTATTTAAACCTGTATAATCAAGATCGAACGTTTGATCTCATAATTAATCCGAACGATAACTGTGTGTTAAATGCGAAGCGATATTAAACACCAAATTTGGGAATATGTACCTTTCAAAGGCGAACCTTAGTATATTTTTAAACAAAAGCAATTTATATTCAGAAATTGGAAACCCAACAATCCCAAGGGACACGTTTTACATATTTTCATTTATTACCCACTGTAAGTTTGTTCTCGTAAGTTGGTGGATGTTTCCGTTGTCATTCCTTGACCTAATGTAATTTCCAAGCACCCGCACTAATTAAAACTTTTTGGGTTAGAATAGAATTTTGTCATGCAGAAGTACGTAATAAAGATGGTCAGAAATTCTTGACAAAATTGTAATTAGAACAATACGCACGCAAACTGCCTTTCGCCCAAAAGCATTTTATTATCAAACGGTATAATTAGGATTGCTTTGGTTGCAGTGGTAGAGCTAGTAAAAAATATATAAAAGCGGCAAATCACAATTATACAATAGCAAGATATTTAATTGGGGGTGACAGAACCAAAGGTCGACGTCGGTAAAAATATTACTAATGTAACAACAAATATTACAGAATCCCGATAGACATCGAGGCACCATGAACGATTAGTCATCGGCGATAAAGCGCGAAGACAGATGTGACGCCATCCCTCATGAAAAAAATGAACAATTATCGTTTACTATATAAGAAAAATGTAGCGTAATCCAGCCAGTTCCAACTTCGATGCGCTTATGTTATGTCATAAATTATAAGTGATAGATATTAGTTACTGTTACAAATTAACCCATTTGAAGACTGTTATGCATTGTAAATAAATCAAACCACGTAATTAAATTTATTTTAAACTGGTGTCAGGTATGACAATTAGTGAATAAGTTTATGCCAATAATGACCAGATCTAGAAAAAGTGTTTGCCCGAGAAATTTTGGTGCAGTCGATTTCTGGTAAAAAAGGAAGGTTGTACACTGCCTTTTTTTGAGGCCCTAAAAAAAATTGTCTCAGATCGACAAAAATTTTCTTGTAGAATGTGGCCTGTAGAATCCATAATTTCAAACAGTTCCAAGATTGGGCTACTAGTTCAAAAGTTACAGCCCTTTGAATTTTTTTTCGAAATTGGTTTCTAGTCTATACCTTTTGATTGAGAAGTCTGATCGAAAAAGTACGAATTGTTTTGGATTCTACGCACCAAAATTAATAAGAAAAAGTATTTTCCCGAGAAATTTTGGTGTAGTCGATTTTTGGTAAAAAAGGAAGGTTATACACTGCCTTTTTTTGAGCCCCGAAAAAAAAATTGTCTCAGATCGCCCCGGAAAAAAATTTTCTTATAGAATGTGGCCTGTAGAATCCATAATTTCAAACAGTTCCAAGATTGGGCTACTAGTTCAAAAGTTACAGCCCTTTGAAATTTTTTTCGAAATTGGTTTCTAGTCTATAACTTTTGATTGAGAAGTCTGATCGAAAAAGTACGAATTGATTTGGATTCTACGCACCAAAATTAATAAGAAAAAGTGTTTTCCCGAGAAATTTTGGTGCAGTCGATTTTTGGTAAAAAAGGAAGGTTATACACTGCCTTTTTTTGAGACCCTAAAAAAAATTGTCTCAGATCGACCCGGAAAAAAAATTTTCTTATAGAATGTGGCCTGTAGAATCCATAATTTCAAACAGTTCCAAGATTGGGCTTCTAGTTCAAAAGTTACAGCCCTTTGAATTTTCTTTCGAAATTGGTTTCTAGTCTATAACTTTTAATTGAGAAGTCTGATCGAAAAAGTACGAATTATTTTGGATTCTACGCACCCAAATTAATAAGAAAGAAATTTCTTTCGAAATTGGTTTCTAGTAGGGAATGCAATCCCGCAGCAAAATCTCAATCCCGGTATTTGCGGGATTGTTAGATGTTAATCCCGCGGGATCCCGGAATTTGTGGGATCTCGCAAAACTTTAAATAAATTGGCAAATAAGCAATTCTGTGCGGTTAACTTCTGTATTAAAATAAATCGCTAATTATCACAATATTTAACAAAAAACTACCTTCGGCCTAACTTAGAACTCAAAAAAACCTTACCTGTAAGGCACAAAAGTCTTCTAAAGTGCCTCAAAAATCATTTTTAACGAAAAAAGTTTAACAATTATTTAAAAAATAATTCGCCGTTATCAGTTTCATTAACAAAGTAAACAGAGTCGTCCACTTGGTCGACAAATTCCTCAGTCCCGCAAATCCCGCGGGATCCCGCTCCATTTATGTGCGGGATTAATCTCGCAAAAATGCTGCGGGATCCCAGTATTTCGGGATCCGCAATCCCGGTATTGCATTCCCTACTTGCGCCCAATTACAGAGTGACCCGCATAATGCTTTTTAGAGGCGCCTATGTAGCACTTACTTGGACCGGAACCCTTGTGGTAACGCGGCACCAATTCGTGGAAAGCTCAAAGAACCAAACTGTAGCACTAGAGCTGTAAGGGCTAATGTACCATCCGGCTCGAAGGACCAAATGTAGCACCAAGGTCCTAACCTAGACCCCAAGCAAGCGTGAAATAATCCAGTACTTTCAATGTAACGACGCGCGACGAGTTACTGTATATTACTACTAGTTGAATTAGCAGACAGGTCGGGGTTTGCTACATATTACCAAATTTTTCTTGGATGGGATATAAACTCGGTTTCGCCGCCTCACCTCGCACCAAAACGCCATTGTGCCTGCTCGTCTTAGGTTAAGTCCGCATTGTATTAACCGCGCTTTTCTCTCAACTGACCTCATCTCTTTGAAACGTACGTGAAAATGTATTTTTTTTAATTTTTAAATACTTATTCCTACCCGGCGCGTCAACGATCGCCGTTCCTGAGTTATAAATGGTGTAACTAACCCGACTTTGCTTTATATATTAAGATTAGTAACAAGTTTTCATACGTCCGGAAACTGGTAGCGAACAAAGTTTTTAGATACTGAATTATAGATTGTTCTAAATTTCCCTTGAGACGTTGGCAATATTCATCAATATATGTACTGAAAATTATTTTACGTTTTAAGTCGAGATAAAAATATTTACGGCGTAATTGGCTATCGGAAAATGGTCTTACACGAAGGAATTATTCTTAAGTACACAGTCATAAATGTTAAAGTAGAGATAAATATTATACTTAGTATATAGGAACCATGTACGCCACAAGCATAACGCAAATTAGATACAAGCTACCAATTAAGCTGCTCTTGTGATCTTCCCTTCTATATTATTTTAAAATACGGAGTTCATATCCATTCCGAAAACAAATAAACACGGCAAACTGTTTTATATTTTATGAAACAACAAGGCTGACGTTAGTTTTCGTATAGCAACCACTTTGGTGTAAGGCTTTTTCCCGATTTGTTTACACAGTTGCTTCGTATATCGACATATTATTCAAATTGTTGCTTTTTGGATGCTAACGTTAAATTTCGGCCATAGAAGTTTCATAGGTTCGTTTATTTGGTAATTTTTTCTAATTAAACCAGCGTGATGAAATTACACCAGACGTGCTCATCTGATCACCCTTTGGGTCATTCATCAAAATTTGTAATTGTTGACGGAAACATTTAACTCTCTGTAACACAAATAGTACCGGCAAATTGAAAATTCACATGAGCAAATATTTTCTTTAGTTAATTACCTAAATGGACGTTTAAATAACCCGAACAATTGATTGCGATGCTTGATTAAACGTTTCCATCCCCCACGATTTCTAAAGAAAAACATGTGGCGTAATTAAACCAAAACAGTGATTTTACACGGTTGAGTTCATTAGACTCACACTATGTCTTGAAAACGGAGTGTTGATTCAAATACGCCCATTTGGTTTTGGGGAATCCCACCAAGTAATAGCCATATTCTCCACGTGTCTTTTATTCGTACCATGTCTATCATGGCCGCCAAAACACTAAAATTCATTAATCGACTGTTTCTGGCATTGACTAAGTTTTTAATTAAAGAAAGAATCGGAAGAAAGAGGGTGTCATCCTGTTTAGAGATTAATCTGAGAAATTGTGGAATAATCTCCAATCCCAGATTCGCTTTGTAAAAGCATCTGATAATCACGCGTGGGTACTTAACTATTTTGTATAAATCTACTGGAGTTAAGTTTTTTGGTATTTTAAATACGGTAGATAAAACCAAAACCAAAATTTGGTGTAAGCATTTCCTAATTGAAAGAAAGGGACACTGTTGTAACTAAAGGGTCTTTAATAATTGATTCAAATCTATAAAAATGTAATTCAAGCCGTCCAAAAAACTCCTAACCAAAAATCCCTAACATTATTGTGGTTCACGTACCATACCGACATAACAGGTACCAATAGATAAATTGATTTGTCAATTGTAGTGCATAGGATTTTGATTCAATAATTAAGGTGTTCTCAACTCGCCTCTTGCTTCTTTCAGTGCGTTTTCCTAATGTCAGAGCTTTTTATTACATTTATCAAAGTTTCTAAATCCTTTTCATAACATTCTGTATCCCTTCTACAGCCTCCTATATAACCTAAAAGCTATGTATGCTTGATCCGATGCTTTGTAGGTTTAAATATCCTGGTATTTAAGATGTGCCTGAAGTACACGCTTTTTAGATCAACTTTTTAAAACATTTGTGCTTTTCGGGGCTTTCAATCGCTTGTCTTTTTCTCTGCAATAGGTCTCTGGTGATTCAAAAAGAGATGTAACTCCTACATGAAGAAAATACTCAACTCAAAAATACTTTTGATCAACACATTTTCTAACAACCTAAATATCCTATAAATATCAAGGATCTCCCAGTTTCTGTACAATTAAATTATTTTTAGGAGCCTCCTTTGAACAATTTCCAACTGTTACATTTTTTATGCACCACCCTATGCTATTGTGCACCATACATAATGTAAAATTTGATTAGCGCAAAATAAATGTTAGGGTGATACGTAATACAAACCCCTAAGTGTTTTAATTAAACATTGTACATGATTAATTGGCCACTTAAAGTACAATCTAATGCAATGCCCGGATATTGAATGGTACAAATGCATTTATGTAATTTGATTACATGAGTCATCGCGTATACCTTAGGCAGATTAGTTTTATGTGACGGAAAGGACGCACGTCCTACAGTAAGCAATAGGATGAAGCCGAGCTATCCTACAGTAAGGCATTACAACGACGAAGCCGAGCTGTCCTATAGTGATATTCAGTAAAGCGCCGTTAAGGTATTACAATTATATAAATTATTTCCATAATAAATATATTTAACAATACCAAAATAACACTTGGACAATTACATCCCAACCGTGATGAAATGCTCATCCGTGAGTAGTTAAAATTAAATAACTGGATTAATTTAATAGACCATCCATGGTAAATTTTAATGGGAAACAGACCCTCCCCGCCGTCAGCTTCTGCAGTAATGCTGATAAAAACGATGTTCGGTATAACTTTTATTATTTGCGGGAAGTGCTGTCATCAGGTACATCATTATGCATACAAAGAAGGAAAAGATGAGCAGCAAAATGTCACGTAGTAGTTCTTATAAACTGCAGCCAGCAATCGGCCTATTTAAAAATAATACTAGCGAAACTATATCACTAACTAAGTCATTCAAAATTGCAAATAGGTATATTGTGTAGTGTGGTCCATTATTTTGTGCATGAATTCGATAATTGAAAGCCGGATATAAATAGCGCAGTTAATGGGTATTTGCAGTTTTGGAAATGATTCCTCTTATCCATTAAATAAAGTGGCAAAGAACCCCGAAGCAACAAGTATTTGGATACATGTAACTGGAAACCGTATTGCAGCATAGGCTTTATTTAGCACATTATCTGCTGACCCGTTCGTATTTAATGTTTAACCTTCATTGAAATATCATTATTTGATTAATTATTATTGTTGCTGGAGTATAGGCCATTACGATTAGCTTGTCATTTACACACAAAAGATGGAATCAACGTTTTGTGCTTTTTATTTATTTTTATTTAAAATAAAAGTATAATAAGATATGTGACGTGATCCAGACTTACTGACACAAAGTAAGCTCGATAGGCTCATAATTCGCGATATCCATGTTTTGTGCAAATTCCACTTAAATATGGTTGGTTTAAAATTTACCTTCGATTTGATGTGACGAGTAATTCACTTTTAATAGAATATGTTGTTAAGGCGGATTACACAATGTTTGCAATCTTAGATATGAAGTCAGTGTAGAGTGAATCTTGAAGACATATATTTTACAAAATTGACACAAGATAGAAGTATACATGCATATGGAAACAATACAACACTTGCAGCCAGAATGCAACAAAAGTAAACTCCTGCAGATTTCTAGAATAACGCCAACTCGGGAACAACTGTACTTTTTGCAGAGTTGGGCTGGGCCACGCTGTATGTGAAATAATTTCAATCTTTAAGTTTTTTACGACGTGTGAAAGTGTTTTGTTTGAATTTGTATTTCTATGTGGTTATCCTTTTAGAAATTTGTGTAGATGCGAAATTTTCGTTCTAATTTTGTCGCCTTTGTCAATTACTCAATTTAGTTAAGGTGCTAGAAGTAAGACACATCTGGTGGAACTTGACTGATTTATAAAAGGTTATATCTGACCATTTGGGTAAGAAGTTTTATTGTTAGTCAAAAGGTAATTAATTTCAAGAAGAAAAAACACATGTGGTTCTGATTAGAAGATGCAGGTGTTACGAAGACGTGCATGTTTCATATCATAAGTGGGGACGATTCACGCGTTACATGGAAGTGGGCGTTAATAAAATCTAGTTATGATTCAATGATTGGCGGTGTATGCGAAAATTCATAAAGAATGAGATCATTTTGTGGCGGAAGTGGTTGATCTTTTAAATACTGGAGACAATTTTTAAAACGGAGGATTATTTTTGGTGACGGTTTGGTTGCTTGATTTTTGTTACGCTGTTATATTCGGCAGTTTTACCCGATTTATTTTGTTGGAGACGCAGAAGAAATTAAGGAATCGCGTTGAGAGATTGCAATTATTATGTTATAAAGTGATTTAGTAACGCGATTTTTTTCCGTTTTTGAAAATAGTGTTAGTACGAGTGAGAGGCCCCCAAGCAGTAAAGCCTTTCTACAAGGTTTGTCACAATTTAGTTCAAGCGAGTACATAACGCTAAGAAGTCCCCCCCCCCCCCCGGTATGATCACGAAATTAATGAAAATGGATAGAGGGCACCTTAATAACCCGTTTTGAATTACAAAATTTGCGGAAGAAGCTCTAAATTTTCCACAATTTTAATTAAAAGTCCATTTTCTGAAGATGTGGTGTTATTTTTTCGTCATTCTTAAGTTGGCGAAACTGAAAAATTTTATGTAGCAGTTCATGTTTGTAGGAGGTTATGTTAACTTCTTCGTCTACTAAATTGAAGTATGCTGGGTTTAACGGGTATATTAACAGTTAAGTAATGTAATAAAAGTAGTATAATGTACCATACAATTTTAGGTTTTGTTCGACATATACACCAAATAAACGACACACGAATATCTAATATAGAACACTACTTACTGCTTAACTGCTATTATATAATAGTTGCATATCGTTGTTTAGGTAACGTTTATTACTTAAACTATGAAAGCTTTTCTAAGGTTTATTAAATCGTGGAAAAATAACGTAACGTCTTAGAAATTAAAGTTGGCACTCAGGAATGTTAAGAACACTACTACCAACTGAAAAACAATCTTGAAATTTGGCGTAATGTAACATCACTTTCGACGAAATGAATTGAACTTTTAATAAAATTGTGGAAAATTTAAGGCTTCTTCCGCAGATTTTTTTATTGAACACGCTAAGTTAAGGTGCCCAATATCCATTTTTTATTAATTTCATGGTCGTACCTTGGGGGCTTATCAGAGTCACGTAACCCAACAAGCCACTGTTGGTTTGTTTTGTCATCAAGGTCCTGTTTAATAAAATATAAGTGAAGTTTCCAGCAGGTGTTTGTGTCAATTTTAAGTGCGCCTGAATATTGCAAAATGTGCGTGCGTGGTATGTGTAAAAACAGACTCTAAATTCCTCTTTCTATTCCAGCGTTATTGTTTAATCTTCTTATGTTTGCCAAATAAATTTGTGTTATTGTCAATTCATGTATGTTTAATCGAACCGATTGTGTGACCAAGATTTAATTTTTATTTCAAATTTTTCTTGTCGTGCCCTACAATGATGTCAGGTGATAATCAAAATTGTATTTAGTAAATTCTTTGCAATTGTCGGGAGTGTTTCCGAAATTTATTCAAATTCAAGTCAATGTTGAGGTTTTTGATTATAATGGAAGCCGGATGTGTACGAGGAAAATAATAAAATTCCGATGTGTTTTGAGTTAGCTAGGCAGGTGTTTGTGGGTGGCCTAGTGACCGTTTGCCACTGCACACAGTAGTAGGTACATAGCGACCAAAAATGAGTGACAATCGAGTCACCTTTGGAATTTTTTTTTACATGGGAAATTGTTCTTAACCCGAACTTCCAAAGGCAACTCGACAGTCACTCATTTTTGATCACCCCATTTGCATCGGAAAGTCCTTTTGACAACCGGAGGTTACTCAAACGAAAACGGAGGTCAATATATGGTTGCGGATATGTGAAATTAATCTTGAAACGTGCAAAATAATAATTAGCAACTGCATTGAGACTGCCGGCAATCGTACACAATAAGCCGTAATTGATGCTTCATAAATCTCTAAATGTATTATTACGATGCACGAATCCAATGAAAGCGCAAAGTATTTTAATTGCATTAAATGGTAATATAGGGCATAGCATGTGCCAATGAAATTACGATTTTGTTAGACGAAAATGTTTAGCTAATTGGTGAACTTAATAAGTCAATACTGAATCCGCATTGAGAATATTGTCAATTTAATCACGTATCACTGCTTACAACAGCGCGGTAATGTAAAATCCGATAGTTTATTTATTGGATCTTCTTTGAAGCTTCCTCACCATAAAATTTGCGGCTCAGCATGATTTACGCATTGCACCAAGTTTTATCCTGGTTATTTATCTACGTTGATACATAAGAACTTGTTTGTACTTACACCTCATCATGGTTTACTTTATGCGCGATGTTTCGCTTTCAAAATATCATCAGGATTATTTTCACATGTGGACCCACAAAGTCCAAGTTTGTGCCTTTGTAATTAAAAAGTAAAAGCCGATTCGCATTATGCGGTCAGATCACAATTTTGGGGTAGTATTCACATTTTCCACTCAACTGGCGCCCATTTTAGTCAGTGTCATCAAAAACGTCGATACATCGCGGTTGTAAGATGGACAAATTTTCATATGTATGGATTTCACGACATTTTGAAAAAGCTCAAAACCGAAGGAGAATTTTTCACTCTATATAATATAAAGGACTTCGAACGAGTATACATATCTTCGTTTCTCTCTCCTGCTGACAATTCTACAATTTGTGTTCTTTGTTCTATTTGTTAGATACGCAACTAATTCTTTTTCTTTATCCATTTATTAATCCAATCAGAGCTAATTTTTATTTAGTTTTGATTTCATTGCCCGCCATAATGTCAATTCTGGTAGATTAAATAAAAAATTCTTAAAAGAATCCTTTTAGTGGTGTATGCCAGGATAGTCTTAGCAGACACTATTTGGGAACCATAAGGTACCAACACATCTTTTTTTTTGGAAAATCAGGCTAAAGGAACACTTGAAACAGGATAATGTGAAAGCGTCCTTGTATTCCAAGCCTTCCCAAGTGTACCTATTCACTGTCGTAACTAATTATTTATTTACAGTCAATTAGTGGATACGAGACCAAAGTCATAATTCTTCCTTTTTGAAAAACAAACTGTAGTATAAAAGGTAAGTGAGTTACGATGAAAATAAGGTAGATCCGTACTTTTTTCAGCAAACTAATCAGCGCAAGCAACCCCCTAATTACCACCCTAATTAAAATTAGTCCTTCCCCCTTTCCAATGTTCCTTAATTACGTATTATTAATACATTCTAGAAGTGTGACCAGTTTAGAAGACTTAATTTTGAAATAATTGAAGATAAGTGAATGACGAATTTCTGCATTTTTATGAAAAACA
Source organism: Photinus pyralis (assembly GCF_008802855.1). Classification (NCBI taxonomy): domain Eukaryota; kingdom Metazoa; phylum Arthropoda; class Insecta; order Coleoptera; family Lampyridae; genus Photinus; species Photinus pyralis. Next base: position 9,043,108 of record NW_022170510.1, read on the forward strand.
ACCTTCTCTTAAAAATAACTACAAAACAACTGGAGATACGTAAAAATGCCACAGCAACCAATTGTAGCTTTTTTAATTCCAAACATTTTCCTCAACGGCAATTTTCTGTGCGACAAAAATTAAGTGAAATATAGACGTTTAAAACGTGTATTTATATGCTAGCACTACCTTGTTTTAGCCCTTTAAGCTCACCCCATTTGAAAACTAAGGGTTTTAAATGGATTTGATTTGTAGCTCTTGGAAAAACCTACAAAATGGTTTTTTGTAATGTATATACAGGGCGATTCAAAAAGAATATCACCACTTTGAACATCTGAATGTTAATTAGACCGTGGGTTAGATTCAAATGAAGAGTGTTAAAGTAAGTTTTTTTCCACTAGAAAATAGGTTCCACAGATGTTCAATATGACCCCCAATCGAGATATATCGATACGATTATACGTGCGCGGCTGCCCGGAACTTTTCCCTTTACACAAACACACAAACACTCCTCTTCTCTATGAACTGTTTAATGTTTATATCAACGTTTGATACACCATCTACCAGTAGGTTCAACACCATACTTTGTTCGAAATGCACACTGAACAACTGTCGTCAATAATAAATTATTAATTTTTTGAGAATAAATACTATTTTTTTATTAAACCACAATAAGGGTTGATTTTTAAGAGTGGAAATATACTGAAAGAATGTTCCAAAGCCTCTAACAATCAGTACTCAACTCATCTGAACCAAATTTTTCTCACCTTAAGCTTTAATATGTAGTTTTATGGGTTTTGGAAAAAAAGGGTTAGTTTTCATCCCTAAAAAATGAAGAGCGCCCATCAGCATAATTTAAATTTCGAAATGGAGGGTAATCCCAAATTTTCATGCAAATCGATGAAATTTTTAAAAATTGCCAGGACAAAATTCAAAGAACCGTTGACATGTGATTTACAGTATGTGTCATAATCATAAGTAGTGTTATCCTGAGCACATCACGAAGGGGGTATGTAGTCTAGCCTACAGGTTCGGGATGGGACAGAAGCAGCCTATATGAGGCGCTGCGGGGCCCTGACCCAAAAGGCGTCCACGTGTTGCACGCCGTACAGCTACGGCCCTGTTCATATACTATAGCTTAACGAGCTTACAATTTTCCTCATTTAAAGCGTTTTCCATACATGTGCTCAGTGCTCTCATTTAAGTTTTCCTCAATTTAGTTTTTCAACAAGAGAGTGGGGCAGCACCAGTCATAATTAAACGTAATAATCTACAATCATTTTAATATCTGGTTAATTACCAGTTTCAATAAAAACCAACACGGGTCAACCTCACAGAGACCTGAGATAGATTAGATTCCCATCTTTTGTAAATTCGTTAATCGTGATAAATTTGCGGCTTCTGCCTTTTAGCCACCCAAGGATTTAGCCTATGAATAAATCCAGTCCGAACTTTTCCCCTTAAACGAATTGTACCTATTTTAATCAACACATTTTTTCATCCCCAAAGGTAATTCGCTGTAATTCGAAAGTACATTCCTCATTGTGTGTATAATTTATTCGAACTGTTCCCGCAACGAGCCATCATAAATTTTCTGCACTTTACATATTTAAACGGCTATGCAATTATTAGGTAGAGCCAGATATTGAACAAGGAAATACAAAGGTATTACATATTTAAAGAGCACCACCTAACCTAGCTCCGCGCATCAAGGATTTAAGATACCTGTATTTGTAAAGGATGTTACAATGATGATCCGTTTTGATACATACCCGCACGAGATTTCCATTTTATTCCCTTTAAACTGCCCGAGGAAGGAAGCCGCTAATTTAGAACAGTACGTACCTAGATTGTGTTTTGTAACATCATGTTTTTGAAACACAATATGACCTTTCGTAATTTTAATAACCAAGTCCCCAGTGTATTTAAAGCGGAAACTTTAATTTTAAAATAAATTGCAAGTTAATATAGCAGAAAAAATGTATTAAAAACATAAATTAGGAAAATAAAAGACGAAGAGACCAATGTTAATAAAAATAACAAATTTAAAAGCTCCCTGAAGCACATTATCCTTTTATGCATTTCGGTAAAGCAAATAAAACCTTTTCACAATTGTACAATATCCTTAGTACATTCAAAGACAATGAAACTTTGTTATTTTCGATGAGGCTTTTATACTCTGCTAGCCCGCTTCCGGATATTATTAACACGGATATCCAAAATCTATCGGTTTAAGGTATTCTAAAAGTTATTTTGGTATAAACGACTAAACATTGGGAGGTCACAAATGGTTGTTGGCACGAGATTAAACGGTAGAGAACTCGGGTAAAAGCAAATAACAATACGTGTACACGTATGTTCCTTTGGGAAATCATGACGGAATGCGAATAAACTTATCTCACTTATCACAAGTTCTTCCGACTAATCTGCTCTATACAAGAAACTGTTTTGAATTTCAACGCAGTCCATTGTTTCCTAATTTCTTCTCCATAGAGTTTACACAAAGTTTCCGATCTTACAGATTGGATTTATTCCTTTGGGTAGAAGATTAGAGGATACCATTATACAGACGGATACTTCCTATTTCTTGCAACAAATCGGAATATCGAAAATTCGTATATTCATTGTCTACTTGAACTGGGTAAACGTGCCATTCAAAGATCCCCTGTAATTTCACTTAGCAAAACGTATGTATAAGAAAATCGACGTTATTGGTAATAATGCGGAAATTTATTAAATCAATATTGCATTGCGTATTACGTAATTGGTCATAGAAAGGGACGGACTAACTAATTTGTAATTCACAAGTATTCTGTTTTCCTGTGCCACTTTCTACCCCTAACCTTTTTAAATTTCCCAACATTTTTCTTGCGTCGTATCAAAGCGACGTTACTTTATAGAGCTATATACAAACTTTTACGAGCTTCTTCTGGTCAAACGAAAACCCATTTCCCTTTAAATAAATGAACCACGACAATTTTGTCCAGAATCATATTCTGTAAACCTACAAACTCATTCTGTGATTTCTGATATTGCGTTTTAGTTAAAAGTTATCTTAATCAAATGGGCATAGTCAATTATAGTCGGTAATCGTATCCTAAAATCTACAATAAATATTACACAAGATGGTTTGTGAAACTATGCGTGCGTAATTCTGCATGAAATAATATAAAGTATTTTATTTTCACTGTCTGCATGATATCAATAACATGAGAACATCGCGTGTCATTAAATTATAATCACTGGAGAAGGGAGCGGAGAAAATCTATCAAACTTTCTGCCTCTTTTGTATGTATTTATGTAAGGTCCAGGAAGTTTGCAGTATGCCTATATTCAACAAAAAAGTTATAATCATTTTGTACCACTTATTGCTGCCGATAAAAAATGTGTGCCTCAGATACGTTTTTCAGAAAATAGATGGGTTACTAAGCGATACCCGAAGCAAATTTCGAATAAATTGTAGTAATTTTGCACTATTTTTTTACATACAGGAAGATTCACGTAGGCCGGCCGTTTTATGTTTTAAAACTTGCAGTTGAAATAGAAACTTGAAATTTGGTTTTACCATTCCGAATTGAAAAAAAATACTTTCTTTCAAGATGGCGCCGCTTCCGTAAATACTGGAAGTTGGCACCATTTTGGTTTTTAAAATAGAAACATACCAATTTCTATTTCTTCCTAAATGCGCCATTTTATTTTGAATTCAACGCGTTTGGGTACATATCTGTCATAGTTTTTGACATACGTCAATTTTTCTCTAAAAATTTGGAGATACAAGGGTCCACGTGCTACTATTTTTCTAATCGAATCCTTCATATCTGCGTGACCACTGAAAGTCTTGAAAACGTTTCCAGGGCTGCTTAGATTTTTGAAAATTAGCAATCAAAAATGTAAAAAAAAACAAATTGTAACTAATATTTTTCATGCCAGAAATGAATGTCGACTTGAATTTTAGGGCCACTATTATTAACATTCTGTATGCCTATACAGTGCGTTCAAGACAAGAGGGTCACCTCAATATTTTTTATTTGGCGAGATACGAAAAATTGGTCAAATGTGACATTACGATCTATCGGATTAACCGGTTTAACCGGAAATCGATGCAACTTTTGTTTTTCATAAGCAATGCATATGTTTTTTACGATATTTAAAAAGAGCAATTAATTTTCTGTATGACAACATAAAATATGCATATGGTTGATATACAAGAAAATGGATAAATTCGTGATTCAATATTTAGAAAATTTATAAAATCTAGCATGCCATATTGAAGTCTCTTATCTCGAACGCACTGTATACGGTAGTTGTTGAAATATTGGAATTTTTTGATAGTTTTGATAGATATTCGTATTTTTTCATTAGGTGTCGTAGGCTTTGAAAGCAAGTGGTTCATGTGAAATATCATCGATTCAAATGTCACAAAGTGTTATCTTAGTGTTTAAATTAATTCGTCCAATTTTCACTATGGATCATTATCGACATTGTGTTTTTGATTCGTTCTTTATTTATGGTGAGAATTATAGAATAGTTCACAAAATAAATATACGTATGGCTAAAGGAAAATTTCTTAGATTAAAATTAGAATTTGTTGTGAGAACTAAACCTATAAAAGGAGAAGTTGAAATTAAAGCTCTGGGAAACTAGAGCTCCATCACATTGGCCCGCTCAGTCTCCACCCATTTAGATTTTCATTTGTGATGTCGGATCAAAGAGTTAGTGTACACACTTTGTTAATGTAAACGGTGCCACATTGCAAGTGTTTATTATTCAAAAGTGGGTTTAAAAAAAAATTATAATTTTTGAATCGGGGATGCGCAATACTTTTAGTTGCACTGAAATGATGATTTGAGGTACTACAAGAATTACAGCCCTCGCAATACACAATGGTTTTTGTAAAATTTTGCATTTTTTAAAATGGGGAAGAGCTATTCTTTTATGTGCATTTAAAGGGTGGTTTATGGATTTGGCATTAGTTTTATCTTTATTCGAGTGCCTATACACAAAATGTTATTTAAATATCTTCACAAATAAAAAAATTAAATTAAATTGCGCCAATACAACACTTAACGTGCACAACTGCACACGTACAGACGGACGGACGGACAGACAGACAGACAGCAATACAAAATTATAAACGGGCCCGCGATCGTTTGCTAAACGGCAAAAGTGTAAAATTATGGTATATATGAAAAAAACTGATTTTTTACGATAACTTTTTTCTTAAGCCGCACAGAAAAAATTTCTTCCTTGGTGCGCGCCTCGACACCATAACGAACCAAATAGCGAAAAAAGGAGAACTAGTAGCGACCGGACGGACGGAAGAAGTGGCCACAATAGTGCATTTTTTTTAAATTTTGGTGGAAATGCGATAAAAAACGGGAGGAGACCTTTGTGTGCATCTAAAGGGTTGTTTGTGGGCCTTCAAACAAAGAAACAAATATGTTTGACCTGCCACAAAAATTACTGCCCTCCGAAGACACCAATTGTTATGAAAGTCATAAAACTATATATTTTTAAAATGAGGAGTGGTAGGTGGTTGAAAGAGAAGAGGAGAGTCCTTAATTTCTAAACCATCAGGGAAAATGTCTTGAGGGACGCAGTTTTTGCTTCTGTAGTGAGTTGTGCAAAGTAGAATTAATCAGTTATTGTTAGTGATTGTATAATGAATGTGGGGGTGGAACGAGGGTGGTTTAGTCAAGCGGAGACCATGATTCTAATATACGGACTTCATTGTTTTATGAGATGATGAGATAAATAAATACTTTGTCAAGCTGTAAAATGTAATGATAAATTCAACAAAAACGTATTTATCCTAAGAGCATTAACTTTCGAAAGATAGCACAACATATAAATCGGGATTTCGGCTTAAAGTAGACTAAATGAAATTTAAAAAATCCACAAACTTGGAAAGACTTAGTTTCATTAATTGCTCACACAGAGCGTTGGTAATATATTTAAAATTATAGAAATTCATATAAAATTATTCGTATTTCATTTTCGGTGTGATAGTAACCAATGTGACAGTTAAGCTTTCTAATGAAAAGCTAAAAGTAAAGCTCGCAACACCATTTAGATTATTTTTATACTCCACTTCCGTTAACATACTTTCGATTTTCACTTCAAATGTAATTAACCTTTATACCGAATTTTACGGGATACTTACCATTAGATAGCGCACGAAAAAACAGGATTCGGCTAGTAACATTAACAGAACAACGAATTCGCATTGTACGTCTCAAAAGATTTTCCCGAAAATAAATTAAATTAATATAATTCACCACTTGAGGTAAATTAGAACATACTCCCGCATTTCTAAATGGGCTTGCAAGCAATCATCAACATCTGCTCTTTTTAATTATATCAGAGGAAAAGTGCACGTAATGAAACATAGACAGGATAGCAGACGATTACCTGACAGGAAGATGGATTGTTCGGCCCTTATTGTTAAAATGCTTAGCATTCGTGATCTCTATAGAAAAAAGGTTCTCATGTAAATGTTTTAACGTCATCCTATAAGTAACAACGTACAATTTGCAAGTGACATAAATGTTTGCGATATGGTAGTGCAATTTTTTTACAGGGGGAAAAAAGTAGTACATTCAAATACTCTGCCATGTTGCACAGAGGTAATTGGTAATTTATGAATCATTTCTGCAAAGGACATCACACTAAAATTGAGCTTTCGAATGGTGAACAAGAGATTTGAGTTCATTTGATTCATCCCAAGCACAAAAGAGGATCATGTAAGTACACATTTTTTCTTTATTCAAAAAGGCCTAATTCATGATTTTAGCACCTTACCATAAAATAGAACTGTAGATTTTACTTTATTCGATTTTACTGCCCTAAAAGAGAAATTAAGAATATAAATAGGGGAGGATACATTCATCCATTTTTATCGAATGTTATCAAGTGAATTTCGACTGAAATTTGGGGTCTCTATTTCGGAAACGAGGTGTTTGATTTCTGTTAGATTTCGTTGTCACATCGTCTTTAATATTAACATGGGAATTTGTGCGGTGACCTTCATGATAATATTTATTTATTTATCTATTTATTTATTTATCTATTTATTTATTTATTTATTTGTTTAACCAGACACCATACAGAATAAAAATTCCAATTACATGGCACTAGGGCTCTGAACAAACGGACTTGAGATCTAATTAGATGGGCAATGCACCGTCGGGTTTCTAACCTCGTTATATTTCTATTTTCCTTGAATGGAAAAGCGGGGGCCAATTTGAGTTTAGCACCATTTTTAGCGCATTTTCCAACTCATGTTGGAAGGGGCTATTATAAACACTTCCTCCGTTCGTCCGTCGGGGGCCTTCTTAACTACTCCTACAGTTCTCAAGATATTTAGTTCGTTGTTTTTGCAAGAAATATTTTGACGATTAATGTGCGCATGCGCAGAGTGCGCAATATCGCATTTCTTTTGTATGGAGATTTAAAATTTTACCCAAAGATTCTTCTAGTACAGACAAGCATATCGCATTTTGTAAAAACTTTTTTGAATTTTTTAATATAGAACGCTTTTACCATCAGACATGTTCGAAGGGTATACACGTATATAAAAGTAGCATTAACGGTGAAATTTAGCCTCTATTCTATATGCCTGCGATACAATGAGCTAAATAATTATTCCAATTATAAATGTCAATAGTGCGTATGAAAAAATATGCACAGCAACTAATATAACTATTAATCAATTATTAAATGCCTAATAAGTAGCAATAAATTTTTCTTTAGAGCCCCTTTTCGAGATTCATATATCTGTCTATTCGAGCTCCATCAAGTTAGCCCCCACAATTAAAAAAAATGTGTAATAAAATTTTTTAAATAGTGCTAGGGTTGTGCTAAATTGTGCTGATTCAGTTTTCATTTGTGCTGATCTGGAAAATTAGTTTTCCTTGAATTGAAAAGCGGGGGCCAATTTGAGTTTCAGAGTCTCGGTTGTTTTAAGTGACAAATTCCACTACTACGTTAACGAGTTGTGCTCGATGCATAATTATTGGATTGTGCCGGTAAAATATTCGAAAATAGTCTTACGGTGCACGGTAGTTCCTGCACTCAAATCCCGACTCTCAGTCCCTATGTTTTTTGTATTTATGGAATAAGAAATAAGTGCAATCAATTGTGCTCACGGCATATTGGATTGTACATTGATATATAGAAATGGACTGCGCGTGCCAATGCTAAGGGCGAATACTGCAGGTGAGAGAGAAGGAAATACTAAGAGGCAAGCTCTCTCTTACGGTTACGCATCTTATTGGTTCTTTTAATTTAATTCGAATGCAATCAACAGAAGCACCATAGAGAGAGCTTGCCTCTTAGTTTCCCCTTATCTCCTGCAGTATCCGCGCTTAGCATTAACACGCGCAGTCTATTTCTATAGGTCAATGTACATACCTCCTGCGCCCAACTTGATGCTTAACTTCCACGAAAATTTTATTTTTGATTTTTTAATTCCGATTTTGTGTTCTGTTGACGAAAAGTGTTTTATTTTCATTTATTTTTATTTTTTATTCGGTTACTAAAAAGGCTAACAGAATTTGGTATAAAAAATATGTTCGTGTTATTTCTCGTTCGTGTATTGAGCACAACTCGTTAAAGTAGTAGGGGAGCTTAAAAAATCGAAAAATAAAATTAGCCGCCGCGTTTCAAATCGAAAAAAACTGATTTTCCAGATCAGAACAAATTAAAATTGGATCAGCCCAATTTGGCACAACAATAGCACTATTTAGAAATATTCATGACACCCTTTTTTTTAATTGCCGGGGCTAACTTGGTGGATCTGTCTATTTGAGCGCCCGTATTTACAACCGCACATAAATCTCTTCTAGATTTGTAGATCTACAATAATCACTCCTAGTATATGATGTCGAGGGTAATCACTAGTGAGTGAGCGCGAAATTTTATTATAAATAAAGATAAAGAAATTTACTATATACCCATATGTAATCAAATAAGTATAATCAATGAATTAGGTAAAAAGTGTAAAGGAAAAATTTGTGCTTACAAAACAAACAAAGTGAAAACGAATGAAATATATAGCGCTCCATTATTTTAATGTTGAGGGGCTAAAATCGTGAAGTTGGCCCCCCAAATTTATTTTTTCAGTATCTTTTTTTAGAGAAATGTGCAAACGGAAAATCTAAGTGTGCCTAAATGTGCAATCAGTGTGCAAACGAAGGAAGTATTTGACGTTTCATTATTTTAATGTTGGGGGGCTAACTTCACGCGGATTTCGCTCAGGTCGTCGCTCAATCTACTTATTCTCATATGTCTCGTATATGGAAACATCCCGGGCTATATACTCCACTGTTTTTCGAAGAAACAGAATGGGCTGCAGGAGGAAACTGGAAAATGAGTTACATGGTGTAAAAGAAGAACGCATATCTAAGTATAGGTATAGTTCTATACGAGCTTGAAAATAAGCACAAAATGTGAGCTCATGAATATTGATAATTCCTGGTTATACTCTATTTGCGTAAATGTAATTCTTGGCGTTCTACCCGTATAACCCGGAAGCGTAAATGTCAATGAACAAAGATCCTCAGAACGTATTAATTGAATTCAAATAACTCGCCACGTGACGCGTAAAAAACATTAATATGTCAACTTTCATTAAGAAGAGAACGAAGGAAAAACGAAAAACTAATTTTCAGTCGGTTGTATGAGATTGGCGGAGAATATTCAGACTTGCGAGGGAAGAATATTTTACCAATAAAGGATCAACAGATCAACCCCTATACAGATATTTCCTTTAGTGTACCTACTTCCTTTGTTCTGTTATGCTTAAGCGTCCATTTATTTATTCAGTTATCACTACCATTGCTTCGTTTTGTGATTGAAAATTGTAGGTAATTTTGTGACCAAGTGAGCATTCTACTGTAAACAACGCGATAATTCACATTCTTGACATTTTGGTTTGAAAGCTGAAATTTCAGTCATTACAGGATTTCGACATTGCACTGGTATATGGAATGTGGCCCTCTCAAAGACACGAGACGACTAGACGTATCATCCCTGCAGTGAAATTTCACTAAGTAGGTATATTGAACATCTTTGATCTTTGCTAACATAAAAATCTTCTGAAGTCCGATTTCAAACTTATAAAGTAGAACATTACAAAAATATAAAATTCTCAGTGACTTGTGAATGAAAGGTGTAGGATTTGTAGGGGTAGGCAATCAATATTTACAAAGGAAATATTCTACTGCTTACCCACAATACCTACACACTCGTTTAGATATATACAGAAACTGAAGTACAAAAGCTCAACACTGGGAGAGTATGCTTGTCCGAATAATGATAAATGAGGCACGTTTGTTGTTACTATTATTCATGTACTTTACCAAGGCCATAGTTGGTCGAAACATCTGGGGTTATTTGATTTTAGGATGGAATTCTCTCGTAAAGCGTAGCGCCGTAAGCAATGCGGTTAGTACACATTGTTACAATGGTACGTTCGAATTACACGCGCATACTGCAGCTTTCTACCTGTCAATGTTTATGAGTGGAAACTGAAAACATTCATAGAATCACACCCAAATGAGCCGTACATTCCGCGGTAATTATCATCCCCAAATGTAAAATCAGAAATTCGGAATGAAATAACTTGTGATGGTCAAAAGCTATATTGAGAAGCAATTTTAATTTTCGCAGAATCTCCCTACTGCAAAACTGAAAGCTACATTGAGCCTGAACCATTTCTTTAGTCGGGAAGTACAGTTTAATCTGCTTTTTATACGCAATCGTTATATTTTGTATGGAAAACTGCCGAACCCTATCCTCCTCTAGCGGAAAACGTTGGAAACTTCGGGAAATGAATTTTCCGAAATCGATAAAGTCGCACAGAAACCTTAAACGCGTTTGGCAGTTTCCTACTTTTTCCGTGGTTCGATGCTCTGCTGAAAAGCACGAGACTTGGGGATTCAAACTTTGGGGCGCTTGGGGGGGGGGGGATTAATGGTATGAACAGGTACTGCATACCTAGGGAATAGTGCGTTTTAAATAACGATACCTATTGCAAAAAACTTAAAGAATAAAGATACGAGTTTAGTCGATTCTCATCAGCCTCAAAGCACTCCTGAATGAACGAGGTGCATTTCGTCACTCTCTGAGCGTGCTTGCCAAATGCAGCGCAGGATTTGGGATGAACCACCCACAGGATTTCAATGGCATAAAAAGATTAAAGTGACCTTTTGCCACTCCCTCGTTGGCTTATTGGGCGACGGAAACCGCCTCTGTTGACGTCATAGTATCTAGCGTCGCGACGGACTGCCCCGAATCGCTTATAATTCATAAAAGATATGATTGAGAAAAAAATGCCGTGAATAACAATTCAAACATCTTCATGTTCCCTGCGATGCATCGCGTGCCGCCTGAACTACACAACTGTATCCCGGACTCTGGAATAAACATAAACATGGGGAAGGGAGAATGAGATACGAAAGCCGCAGTCTCCGTTAAGCTTGCTGTAAAATTTCTCGTAACGAACGAGGGCTCGAAAGTATCTCCCGAAACTAAAAGATTTTTTAATGCGATATTCATTTGAAAATTTTTGACCTAACTGAATATGACTCGGATAGTGAGATTTTTTCCTTCCATCGCGACTGTAACAAGGCTAGCTATAATAGCTTCCACGATGATAATTAATTCGCAAAAACCTAGCGGTTCACTTTTATTTTAAGTACTTTTAAACATGCAATTTTCATGACTAACAGCTCTGTACTCATGCAATTAACAACTAATACACAAACTGTATACTATCAGCTCGGCAATCTGTGATAATAAAATCCGTATAAAAAATGAACGAGGATTATTTTCAGGTTTGAATGTAGCGGTGGTTTGATAAATTACATACACCTAAACAATAGCGTCCAATTAAACATGCTTTTGGCTTCCAACCATTTAAATCAAAATGGGTTAAGTTGGGGAAATTAGTATGAGTCACGTCCGAACTTTTATTAAGGATAATTGTTTATGCTATTAAATACGGCCATGGATAAAAGACAATCCAAGGTAAGGGGTAGAATAAACAAATAAGCTCCATTTTGTAATAGGACTACAAAATTGTGCTTAACGTGAAAAATGGTCATTCTCTGGTTTAATTCGGATCGGATCGAGCTTTTGTTAGATTCCTGAGATAATGCTCTGGAACTTACCATGGTTGTCAGAATATGTGCATATTTGTCCCACTATACCTAATATTTAAATCCTCGAATTACAGAACTCCGTTTCATTCAATCTCCAGCAACAAAAATACCTATACATACAGACACTATTCATGTGCGTTTCCTCCCTCAAATTTGTAACCAACCGGCATTATATTTAAATTATAAATCTAACACACTTTCACCTTTTAAATTTGTTAAGACAGCATTTCAACGTATTTTAGGAAATATATTTCATTGCATACGCAACGTTAATAATTAGTTATATAGATGATACTTCACGGAAGGACACTGTTATGTATGTAGAATGGGGGAAAATATTAAATTCTAAATTGATTGTATTTCTATCTAACATTCTAATTCGTCGTTGCAATAGTTCGAGGTTCAGGTTTAAAGAATTCTAAAAAAACACGATGACTCGACCATGGAAAAGCTCGTTTGCTATATTTGTTACAGACGGTCGGACGGACAGGAGCTCCTGGGTCAATGAAAATTTAATCAGTTCTTCCTTAGGTGATTATATACACAGTACAGAAAATAGAATTGGAAAATTCGAAACCGTTCGCGAGTTATCATGTACAAAGACGGACGGACGGACAAACCGAAAATCATCGCTTAGGAGCTCGTTAAAAATGTTTTGGACGAGAAGAATGCCTACAGAGTGTGCTTATTGTATATAGTTTACCGTTTTGGTAATGTTGAGGTGTAAGCAGTCGGAATATAAAAATATATTGAGCCACCTAATTGCCCGTACCTCACGCCTCACTTCAAAATTTTGAATCGCAATCTACCATTTGTGACGGCTCTTACAACAGCGTTTTCCTTGTATTACTATAAGAAGATTTTCATCTTGTGCATACTTTTACGTATACTGACATTACTAGTGTATTTACTAACATCTCTTGTCCAAGCATGACTAGTAGCTGTAAGAAAAAAAAACTTTCTTTTGTCCATTTAATTAGTGAAGTCATCACAAAACCTACACTTGTTAAATAAACAAACGCTACATTCAATTGTCTTTGGTCATATCAACAAAAGGCAAAGAATTCATAATTTCTTCTAGGCATGAAGTACTCTGTTCGCTCAAAGCATTTATCGAAAGAAAATACGCTTTTCTTGTTCAGTGCACAGCACAGTAGTTGAATCATCATAGAGTTTTAACAAATTTATTTAAACAATAAATTAAGCAAAAACAGCAAAAGAGCTCCTGGGTATGGCTATAGCTTGGCATTGGCATTGTACTTATACTATTCTTATTTTGAATTTCATGTAATTCGGTTCATAAGTAACAGAGAGCCTTCCTTATTTTTTTGGCCTACATTGCCAATTCACAAACTTCGATCTACAAATTTGATAAAAGATCCACCTTTATCGTAATCGGTTCATTTGTTTTCAAGGTATCGTGCTAACGGACAGACGGACTGACACAGCAAAATTAAAAACTCGCTAGGAGCTCGTTAATAATCAACAATCAGGCTTAAAAAATAATGATCAAGAGTTTGGCGTAAGTGGAATTATTCGCGCTTAGAGATTACGACCGAGACATGCTTGATTGGATTCAATAAAACTAAAAACATACATTTTATCCTGGAGGATCCAAGATAGTTACAGACAACACATTACGTCAACAGTTACAGCAAACACCCGATTTTATAATAGTGCGGGAGTTTACTTTTATTAGGATTTTTGAGTAAGCAAATGGTGCGGAAATTATAACTATAAACTTAATAGTAAAACTATTCATCAAAACACTGGTTTCTCAAAAGAAATGTATGTATAAGGTGGGAATTTCAAAGGGGATTTACATTCAAATAAAGATTGAAGGCAAAAAGATGTCTCAAATGACGTGGGTGCGCCCAAATTTCCACGGACAACAGAGATTTCCCCATTATTAGCAAAGATAATTACTTGCAGTTTTCGGGAACCTGCGCTCTTTTTTTGTAAGACTTACGAAGCGATAACAAAGTTTTCATCGCTAACTTTGTTATAACCTGATTTTGAAAATGTTCCAATTTCAGACCTTTCTCGAGTAGGTATGTTAAAAGTTATGTTATCTCGATCTCCATCTCAGTAGAGGAATATTTCCCAAAATAATGGACGATTCGCCTGCGCCACCGTTTAAGACATGAATAAAAAAAATAGGAAGGGGTAAATTTGATATTTCATTCAGCTATTTATCATCCTAAAAATTTAAATTACGGAAAAAGCTAATAGGTATGTCCCAAGATTAGAAATTCTTGTAAGATGGGTCAGAGCCCAGTCAACTTTGGGAACCGCTGCAGTAGAGCAAAGGTTTTCCTCATTTTGATTACAATCAAACTCAACAAAATGATTAGATCGATTATTATTATAAGAATTTTATCTGAACCACATTTAATTATATGAAGGTAATCAAATTTAATAATTTGTCCATTCGAGTGCGCGCCGTCGTAACGAATGGTCGATCGCGATTATAAGTGTCAATTAAGAATAGAACTAATTTGTTAATATAAACCAAATCGTGAGGGTGAGTACCACCCTTACTTGCCGCCGCAATGCCAACTGCAATCTGTGGTGTTTGTCGGGTGGATCTTAATCGTACAGATAAAGTTATTCTTTGTGCTAGTTGGTGCCAAACTTACTTTCACACGAAGTGCGTTAAAGTCAGTGACGATGAAGTTAAATTTATTAACTCAAAAAAGAACTTTAATTGGTTCTGTGACCCCTGCGCTATCCACGAATCACACAGCCTCAGGAATATCTTGACTAACATCAACAAAGTGACGATGAACTGTGATAGAGTTATGGAAAGTCAGCACGAGAAACTGATGAACCACGAGAAGCTATTAAAGGATACTTTAGACCAGGTAAATACCCAAAATGTCAGCATCAGCAAGGATCTAGCGCAAGTTCTCCAAACTCAATCTGAAGTGAAGCTTACTTATGCGGACAAGTTGAAACAGAAAACCTATGACCCAGTTATCATTGTTAAGCCCAAGGACGCGAACCAACCCTCCAAGCAAACCTTCACCACCCTCAAAGAAAATATCGATCCAATTACCCGAGAAGTTACCGGAATGAAAACTCTACGTAGAGGAACCATTGTTGTTGAATGTAAAAATAAAGAAGCTGCAGCCAAACTTAAGGAGGAAGCCGAAACGAAACTGGGATCCGACTACATTCTTTCCTTACCAAAACAGAAGATGCCGAAGATTAAAATCGTAGGCCTCAATGACAAGATCGGGAGTACCCAAATGAAGGAAATGATTCTCGCGCAGAATCAATTCCTCGACGAAGCCGCGTACATAAACGTCGTACACATAACGGAAGATAAAAGAAATCCTAACAGGTATTTGGCTTACGCTGAGGTTGACGGTAATAGTTACCGGAAAATTCTAAGTGAACAAAAGCTTAACATAGGATGGGACCGTTGCAGAATTTATGATGCTGTGACAACTAGAAGATGCTACAAATGCAATGGGTTCGGACATAAGGCAACTGACTGTAGCAAAACTACTACCTGCCCCAAATGTGCGGGAGACCATGACCTAGCGAGCTGTAAAGCTTCGGACGCGGAAATCAAATGCAGTAACTGTGCCAACGCCGTTGAGAAACTAAAAATGAAACTGGATGTACAGCACCCGGCCTGGAGTGTTGATTGCCCAGTCTACAAAAAACGACTCGATCAAGAAAGAAGCAGAATTGATTTTTTAGGCCATCCCCAACACTAATCAAGCAAGGAAATAGGTACGGATCAACGCTCTCAATCTATTATCAGAACGTAAGTGGAATGCGAACGAAAGCGCAATCTTTCAAAAATAAATTGGCAATTACAAATTACGACATTATTCTACTGACTGAGACCTGGTTAACGGAAAATTTTCATGACGCTGAGTATTTCAACAATCAATATGCGGTCTTTCGCAATGACCGTAATTACGAAGAAATGAAGTGTACCATGGGAGGCGGAGTTTTAATCGCAGTCAAGACCGATTTGAATGCTGAAAAATTGGAATTTCAAAGTGATTTAAATGAAATATGGGTCAAACTTAAAATTAATAATACTTCATACATTCTTGGTGTTGTCTACTTTCAACCGAAATCTGGTATTGATAAGTACGTGAGTTTTACCAAAAGTTTAGAAACA
>NW_022170510.1:9059494-9060074 GCF_008802855.1 Photinus pyralis
TTGAATTAGTTGATCACGCGATCTACGAGGAATTGAATTACATTTATAAGGAGGTGAGAATTCGGACACAGAAAATCACATAGATGTCTTACTAGTCAGTGAAACACATTTCACAGATCGAACATATTTTAAAATACCAGATTATGTAACATATAATACCAACCATCCAGATGGTACCGCGCATGGTGGCACAGCAATTCTTATTAAAAATACAATCCAGCATTACGAACTACCGAAATACCAAAAAAATCTCCTTCAATCCACCGCAATAAAGGTATCAACTCTCCCATATGAACTGACAATTGCAGCTATCTATTGCCCACCTCGACATAAAATAAAAAAGAATGACTTTGAAGAATACTTCCAAACACTAGGAAATAAATTTCTAGCTGGCGGTGATTACAACAGCAAACACACCAGGTGGGGCTCTCGCCTTACAACAACTAAGGGTAAAGAGCTGTAAAGAGCAAATGGAATCAACTCGACATACACCAACATTATACCCAGCTATGATTTGTCATCCGACCACACTCCAATTATAGCAACAATTGGAACATCTGTAATTTACAAGAAACCCTCA